>NC_064645.1:88711887-89016340 GCF_023864345.2 Schistocerca serialis cubense
TAACATTCTATGATTTGAACCTCTGCTGTGAGTCCAGTTTTAGATTCCGATGCTTCACTTCAGGTTTACTGTATCCCTTGGACCTTCTTATTGACGATGAAACACAGAAATTGCATCCGAATTTAATACAAAAGGCACAATGCCGACTTAAGTACAAGAGGACTGACACACTAAATTTCTATGGTTTGGACCTCTCCTGTGAGTCCAGTTTTAGATTCCGATGCTTCACTTCAGATTTACTGTATCCCTTGGACCTTCTTATTGACGATAAGGCACATAGCCGACTTAAGTACAAGAGGACTGACACTCTAACATTCTATGATTTGAACCTCTGCTGTGAGTCCAGTTTTAGATTCCGATGCTTCACTTCCGGTTTACTGTATCCCTTAGACCTTCTTATTGACGATGAAACACAGAAATTGCATCCAAATTTAATACAAAGGGAACAATGCCGACTTAAGTACAAGCGGACTGACACTCTAGCTTTCGATGATTTGAACTTCTCCTGTGGGTCCAGTTTCAGATTCCGATGCTTCAATTCAGGTTTACTGTATCACTTGGACCTTCTTATTGACGATAAGGCACAATGCCGACTTATGTACAAGAGGACTGACACTCTAACTTTCTATGATTTGAACCTCTGCTGTGAGTCCAGTTTTAGATTCCGATTCTTCACTTCTGGTTTACTGTATCCCTTAGACCTTCTTATTGACGATGAAACACAGAAATTGCATCCAAATTTAATACATAGGGAACAATGCCGACTTAAGTACAAGCGGACTGACACTCTAACTTTCGATGATTTGCACTTCTCCTGTGGGTCCAGTTTCAGATTCCGATGCTTCAATTCAGGTTTACTGTATCACTTGGACCTTCTTATTGACGATGAAACACAGAAATTATATCCGAATTTAATACAAAAGGCAGAAAGCCGACTTAAGTACAAGAGGACTGACACTCTAACTTTCTATGATTTTAACCTCTGCTGTGAGTCCAGTTTTAGCTTCCGATGCTTCACTTCAGGTTTACTGTATCCCTTGGACCTTCTTATTGACGATGAAACACAGAAATTGCATCCGAATTTAATACAAAAGGCACAATGCCGACTTAAGTACAAGAGGACTGACGCTCTAACTTTCTATGGTTTGAATCACTCCTGTGAGTCCTGTTTAAGATTCCGATGCTTCACTTCAGGTTTACTGTATTTCTTGGGCCTTCTTAATGACGATGAAACACAGAAATTGCATCCGAATTTAATACAAAAGGCACAATGCCGACTTAAGTACAAGAGGACTGACACTCTAACACTCTATGATATGAACCTCTCCTGTGAGTCCAGTTTTAGATTCCGATGCTTCACTTCATGTTTACTGTATCCCTTGGACCTTCTTATTGACGATGGAACGCAGAAATTGCATCCGAATTTAATACAAAATGCACAATGCCGACTTAAGTACAAGAGAACTGACACTCTAACTTTCGATAATTTGAACCTCTCCTATGAGTCCAGTTTTAGATTCCGATGCAGTAATTCAGGTTTACTGTATACCTTGGACCTTCTTATTGACTATAAAACACAGAAATTGCATCCGAATTTAATACAAAAGGCACAATGCAGACATAAGTACAAGAGGACAGACACACTAACTTTCTATGATTTGAACCTCTCCTGTGAGTCCAGTTTTAGATTCCGATGTTTCACTTCAGGTTTACTGTTTCCCTTGGACCTTCTTATTGACGATAAGGCACAATGCCGACTTAAGTACAAGAGGACTGACACTCTAACTTTCTATGATTTGAACCTCTGCTGTGAGCCCAGTTTTAGATTCCGCTGCTTCACTTCAGGTTTACTGTTTCCCTTGGACCTTCTTATTGACGATGAATCACAGAAATTGCATCCGAATTTAATACAAAAGGCACAATGCCGACTTAAGTACAAGAGGACTGACACTCTAACTTTCGATGATTTGAACCTCTCCTATGAGTCCAGTTTTAGATTCCGATGCATTAATTCAGGTTTACTGTATACCTTGGACCTTCTTATTGACGATGAAACACAGATATTGCATTCGAATTTAATACAAAAGGCACAATGCAGATTTAAGTACAAGAGGACTGACACACTAACTTTCTATGGTTTCAATCACTCCTGTGAGTCCTGTTTAAGATTCCGATGCTTCACTTCAGGTTTACTGTATCCCTTGGACATTCTTATTGACGATACAGCACAATGCCGACTTAAGTACAAGAGGACTCACACTCCAACATTCTATGTTTTGAACCTCTGCTGTGAGTCCAGTTTTAGATTCCGATGCCTCACTTCAGGTTTACTGTATCCCTTGGATCTTCTTATTGACGATGAAACACAGAAATTGCATCCGAATTTAATACAAAAGGCACAATGCCGACTTAAGTACAAGAGGACTGACACACTAAATTTCTATGGTTTGGACCTCTCCTGTGAGTCCAGTTTTAGATTCCGATGCTTCACTTCAGATTTACTGTATCCCTTGGACCTTCTTATTGACGATAAGGCACATAGCCGACTTAAGTACAAGAGGACTGACACTCTAACATTCTATGATTTGAACCTCTGCTGTGAGTCCAGTTTTAGATTCCGATGCTTCACTTCAGGTTTACTGTATCCCTTGGACCTTCTTATTGACGATGAAACACAGAAATTGCATCCGAATTTAATACAAAAGGCACAATGCCGACTTAAGTACATGGGGACTGACGCACTAACATTCTATGATTTGAACCTCTCCTGTGAGTCCAGTTTTAGATTCCGATGCTTCACTTCAGATTTACTGTATCCCTTGGACATTCTTATTAACGATGAAACACAGAAATTGCGTCCGAATTTAATACAAACGGCACAATACCGATTTAAGTACAAGAGGACTGACACACTAACTTTCCATGATTTGAACCTCTCCTGTGAGTCCAGTTTTAGATTCCGATGCTTCACTTCCGGTTTACTGTATCCCTTAGACCTTCTTATTGACGATGAAACACAGAAATTGCATCCAAATTTAATACAAAGGGAACAATGCCGACTTAAGTACAAGCGGACTGACACTCTAGCTTTCGATGATTTGAACTTCTCCTGTGGGTCCAGTTTCAGATTCCGATGCTTCAATTCAGGTTTACTGTATCACTTGGACCTTCTTATTGACGATAAGGCACAATGCCGACTTATGTACAAGAGGACTGACACTCTAACTTTCTATGATTTGAACCTCTGCTGTGAGTCCAGTTTTAGATTCCGATTCTTCACTTCTGGTTTACTGTATCCCTTAGACCTTCTTATTGACGATGAAACACAGAAATTGCATCCAAATTTAATACATAGGGAACAATGCCGACTTAAGTACAAGCGGACTGACACTCTAACTTTCGATGATTTGAACTTCTCCTGTGGGTCCAGTTTCAGATTCCGATGCTTCAATTCAGGTTTACTGTATCACTTGGACCTTCTTATTGACGATGAAACACAGAAATTATATCCGAATTTAATACAAAAGGCAGAAAGCCGACTTAAGTACAAGAGGACTGACACTCTAACTTTCTAGGATTTTAACCTCTGCTGTGAGTCCTGTTTTAGCTTCCGATGCTTCACTTCAGGTTTACTGTATCCCTTGGACCTTCTTATTGACGATGAAACACAGAAATTGCATCCGAATTTAATACAAAAGGCACAATGCCGACTTAAGTACAAGAGGACTGACGCTCTAACTTTCTATGGTTTGAATCACTCCTGTGAGTCCTGTTTAAGATTCCGATGCTTCACTTCAGGTTTACTGTATTTCTTGGGCCTTCTTAATGACGATGAAACACAGAAATTGCATCCGAATTTAATACAAAAGGCACAATGCCGACTTAAGTACAAGAGGACTGACACTCTAACACTCTATGATATGAACCTCTCCTGTGAGTCCAGTTTTAGATTCTGATGCTTCACTTCAGGTTTACTGTATCCCTTGGACCTTCTTATTGGCGATGGAACGCAGAAATTGCATCCGAATTTAATACAAAAGGCACAATGCCGACTTAAGTACAAGAGAACTGACACTCTAACTTTCGATAATTTGAACCTCTCCTATGAGTCCAGTTTTAGATTCCGATGCAGTAATTCAGGTTTACTGTATACCTTGGACCTTCTTATTGACTATAAAACACAGAAATTGCATCCGAATTTAATACAAAAGGCACAATGCAGACATAAGTACAAGAGGACAGACACACTAACTTTCTATGATTTGAACCTCTCCTGTGAGTCCAGTTTTAGATTCCGATGTTTCACTTCAGGTTTACTGTTTCCCTTGGACCTTCTTATTGACGATAAGGCACAATGCCGACTTAAGTACAAGAGGACTGACACTCTAACTTTCTATGATTTGAACCTCTGCTGTGAGCCCAGTTTTAGATTCCGCTGCTTCACTTCGGGTTTACTGTTTCCCTTGGACCTTCTTATTGACGATGAATCACAGAAATTGCATCCGAATTTAATACAAAAAGCACAATGCCGACTTAAGTACAAGAGGACTTACACTCTAACTTTCGATGATTTGAACCTCTCCTATGAGTCCAGTTTTAGATTCCGATGCATTAATTCAGGTTTACTGTATACCTTGGACCTTCTTATTGACGATGAAACACAGAAATTGCATTCGAATTTAATACAAAAAGCACAATGCAGATTTAAGTACAAGAGGACAGACACACTAACTTTCTATGGTTTGAATCACTCCTGTGAGTCCTGTTTAAGATTCCGATGCTTTACTTCCGGTTTTTCTGTATTTCTTGGGCCTTCTTAATGACGATGAAACACAGAAATAGCATCCGAATTTAATACAAAAGGCTCAATGCCGACTTAAGTACAAGAGGACTGACACTCTAACACTCTATGATTTGAACCTCTCCTGTGAGTCCAGTTTTAGATTCCGATGCTTCACGTCAGGTTTACTGTATCCCTTGGACCTTCTTATTGACGACGGAACACAGTAATTGCATCCGAATTTAATACAAAAGGCACAATGCCGACTTAAATACAAGAGGACTGACACTCTAACTTTCGATGATTTGAACCTCTCCTATGAGTCCAGTTTTAGATTACGATGCATTAATTCAGGTTTACTGTATACCTTGGACCTTCTTATTGACGATGAAACACAGAAAATGCATCCGAATTGAATACAAAAGGCACAATGCAGTCTTAAGTACAAGAGGACAGACACACTAACTTTCTATGATTTGAACCTCTCCTGTGAGTCCAGTTTTAGATTCCGATGTTTCACTTCAGGTTTACTGTTTCCCTTGGACCTTCTTATTGACGATGAAACACAGAAATTGCGTCCGAATTTAATACAAATGGCACAATGCCGACTTAAGTACAAGAGGACTGACACACAAACTTTCTATGATTTAAACCTCTAATGTGAGTCCAGTTTTAGACTCCGATGCTTCACTTCAGGTTTACTGTTTCCCTTGGACCTTCTTATTGACGATGAAACACAGAAATTGCATCCGAATTTAATACAAAAGGCACAATGCTGACATAAGTACAAAAGGTCTGACACTCTAACTTTCTATGATTTGAACATCTCCTGTGAGGCCAGTCTTAGATTCCGATGCTTCACTTTAGTTTTACTGTATCCCTTGGACCTTCTTATTGACGATGAATCACAGAAATTGCATCCGAATTTAATACAAAAGGCGCAATGCCGACTTAAGTACAAGAGGACTGACACACTAACTTTCTATGATTTGAACCTCTGCTGTGAGTGCAGTTTTAGATTCCAACGCTTCACTTCAGGTTTACTGTTTCCCTTGGACCTTCTTATTGACGATGAATCACAGAAATTGCATCCGAATTTAATACAAAAGGCGCAATGCCGACCAATGTAAAGAGTACTGATACACTAACTTTCTATGATTTGAACCTCTCCTGTGAGTCCAGTTTTGGATTCCGATGCTTCACTTCAGGTTTACTGTATCCCTTGGACCTTCTTATTGACGATAATGCACAATGCCGACTTAAGTACAAGAGGACTGACACTCTAACTTTCTATGACTTGAACCTCTGCAGTGAGCCCAGTTTTAGATTCCGCTGCTTCACTTCAGGTTTACTGATTCCCTTGGACCTTCTTATTGACGATGAATCACAGAAATTGCATCCGAATTTAATACAAAAGGCACAATGCCGACTTAAGTACAAGAGGACTGACACTCTAACTTTCGATGATTTGAACCTCTCCTATGAGTCCAGTTTTAGATTCCGATGCATTAATTCAGGTTTACTGTATACCTTGGACCTTCTTATTGACGATGAAACAGAGAAATTGCATTCGAATTTAATACAAAAGGCACAATGCAGATTTAAGTACAAGAGGACTGACACACTAACTTTCTATGGTTTGAATCACTCCTGTGAGTCCTGTTTAAGCTTCCGATGCTTCACTTCAGGTTTACTGTATTTCTTGGGCCTTCTTAATGACGATGAAACACAGAAATAGCATCCGAATTTAATACAAAAGGCTCAATGCCGACTTAAGTACAAGAGGACTGACACTCTAACACTCTATGATTTGAGAACCTCCCCTGTGAGTCCAGTTTTAGATTCCGATGCTTCACGTCAGGTTTACTGTATCCCTTGGACCTTCTTATTGACGATGGAACACAGTAATTGCATCCGAATTTAATACAAAAGGCACAATGCCGACTTAAGTACAAGAGGACTGACACTCTAACTTTCGATGATTTGAACCTCTCCTATGAGTCCAGTTTTAGATTACGATGCATTAATTCAGGTTTACTGTATACCTTGGACCTTCCTATTGACGATGAAACACAGAAATTGCATCCGAATTGAATACAAAAGGCACAATGCTGTCTTAAGTACAAGAGGACAGACACACTAACTTTATATGATTTGAACCTCTCCTGTGAGTCCAGTTTTAGATTCTGATGTTTCACTTCAGGTTTACTGTTTCCCTTGGATCTTCTTATTGACGATGAAACACAGAAATTGCGTCCGAATTTAATACAAAAGGCACAATGCCGACTTAAGTACAAGAGGACTGACACACTAACTTTCTATGATTTAAACCTCTCCTGTGAGTCCAGTTTTAGATTCCGATGCTTCACTTCAGGTTTACTGTTTCCCTTGGACCTTCTTATTGACGATGAAACACAGAAATTGCATCCGAATTTAATACAAGAGGCACAAAGCCGACATAAGTACAAGAGGACTGTCACACTAACTTTCTATGAATTGAACCTCTCCTGTGAGTCCAGTTTTAGATTCCGATGCTTCACTTCAGATTTACTGTAACCCTTGGACATTCTTATTGACGATACAGCACAATGCCGACTTAAGTACAAGAGGACTCACACTCTAACATTCTATGTTTTGAACCTCTGCTGTGAGTCCAGTTTTAGATCCGATGCCTCACTTCAGGTTTACTGTATCTCTTGGATTTTCTTATTGACGATGAAACACAGAAATTGCATCCGAATTTAATACAATAGGCACAATGCCGACTTAAGTACAAGAGGACTGACACACTAAATTTCTATGATTTGGACCTCTCCTGTGAGTCCAGTTTTAGATTCCGATGCTTCACTTCAGATTTACTGTATCCCTTGGACCTTCTTATTGACGATAAGGCACATAGCCGACTTAAGTACAAGAGGACTGACACTCTAACATTCTATGATTTGAACCTCTGCTGTGAGTCCAGTTTTAGATTCCGATGCTTCACTTCACGTTTACTGTATCCCTTGGACCTTCTTATTGACGATGAAACACAGAAATTGCATCCGAATTTAATACAAAAGGCACAATGCCGACTTAAGTACATGGGGACTGACACACTAACTTTCAATGATTTGAACCTCTCCTATGAGTCCAGTGTTAGATTACGATGCATTAATTCAGGTTTACTGTATAAATTGGACCTTCTTATTGACCATGAAACACAGAAAATGCATCCGAATTGAATACAAAAGGCACAATGCAGTCTTAAGTACAAGAGGACAGACACACTAACTTTCTATGATTTGAACCTCTCCTGTGAGTCCAGTTTTAGATTCCGATGTTTCACTTCAGGTTAACTGTTTCCCTGGGACCCTCTTATTGACGATGAATCACAGAAATTGCATCCGAATTTAATACAAAAGGCACAATGCCGACTTAAGTACAAGAGGACTGACACTCTAACTTTCGATGATTTGAACTTCTCCTATGAGTCCAGTTTTAGATTCCGATGCATTAATTCAGGTTTACTGTATACCTTGGACCTTCTTATTGACGATGAAACAGAGAAATTGCATTCGAATTTAATACAAAAGGCACAATGCAGATTTAAGTACAAGAGGACAGACACACTAACTTTCTATGGTTTGAATCACTCCTATGAGTCCTGTTTAAGATTCCGATGCTTCACTTCAGGTTTACTGTATTTCTTGGGCCTTCTTAATGACGATGAAACACAGAAATAGCATCCGAATTTAATACAAAAGGCTCAATGCCGACTTAAGTACAAGAGGACTGACACTCTAACACTCTATGATTTGAGAACCTCTCCTGTGAGTCCAGTTTTAGATTCCGATGCTTCACGTCAGGTTTACTGTATCCCTTGGACCTTCTTATTGACGATGGAACACAGTAATTGCATCCGAATTTAATACAAAAGGCACAAAGCTGACTTAAATACAAGAGGACTGACACTCTAACTTTCGATGATTTGAACCTCTCCTATGAGTCCAGTTTTAGATTACGATGCATTAATTCAGGTTTACTGTATACCTTGGACCTTCTTATTGACGACGAAACACAGAAAATGCATCCGAATTGAATACAAAAGGCACAATGCAGTCTTAAGTACAAGAGGACAGACACACTAACTTTCTATGATTTGAACCTCTCCTGTGAGTCCAGTTTTAGATTCCGATGTTTCACTTCAGGTTTACTGTTTCCCTTGGACCTTCTTATTGACGATGAAACACAGAAATTGCGTCCGAATTTAATACAAATGGCACAATGCCGACTTAAGTACAAGAGTACTGACACACAAACTTTCTATGATTTAAACCTCTAATGTGAGTCCAGTTTTAGATTCCGATGCTTCACTTCAGGTTTACTGTTTCCCTTGGACCTTCTTATTGACGATGAAACACAGAAATTGCATCCGAATTTAATACAAAAGGCACAATGCTGACATAAGTACAAGAGGTCTGACACTCTAACTTTCTATGATTTGAACATCTCCTAAGAGGCCAGTCTTAGATTCCGATGCTTCACTTCAGTTTTACTGTATCCCTTGGACCTTCTTATTGACGATGAATCACAGAAATTGCATCCGAATTTAATACAAAAGGCGCAATGCCGACTTAAGTACAAGAGGACTGACACACTAACTTTCTATGATTTGAACCTCTGCTGTGAGTGCAGTTTTAGATTCCAACGCTTCACTTCAGGTTTACTGTTTCCCTTGGACCTTCTTATTGACGATGAATCACAGAAATTGCATCCGAATTTAATACAAAAGGCGCAATGCAGACCAATGTACAAGAGGACTGATACACTAACTTTCTATGATTTGAACCTCTCCTGTGAGTCCAGTTTTGGATTCCGATGCTTCACTTCAGGTTTACTGTATCCCTTGGACCTTCTTATTGACGATGAGGCACAATGCCGACTTAAGTACAAGAGGACTGACACACTAACTTTCTATGATTTGAACCTCTGCAGTGAGCCCAGTTTTAGATTCCGCTGCTTCACTTCAGGTTTACTGTTTCCCTTGGACCTTCTTGTTGACGATGAATCACAGAAATTGCATCCGAATTTAATACAAAAGGCACAATGCCGACTTAAGTACAAGAGGACTGACACTCTAACTTTCGATGAATTGAACCTCTCCTATGAGTCCAGTTTTAGATTCCGATGCATTAATTCAGGTTTACTGTATACCTTGGACCTTCTTATTGACGATGAAACAGAGAAATTGCATTCGAATTTAATACAAAAGGCACAATGCAGATTTAAGTACAAGAGGACAGACACACTAACTTTCTATGGTTTGAATCAATCCTGTGAGTCCTGTTTAAGATTCCGATGCTTCACTTCAGGTTTACTGTATTTCTTGGGCCTTCTTAATGACGATGAAACACAGAAATAGCATCCGAATTTAATACAAAAGGCTCAATGCCGACTTAAGTACAAAAGGACTGACACTCTAACACTCTATGATTTGAGAACCTCCCCTGTGAGTCCAGTTTTAGATTCCGATGCTTCACGTCAGGTTTACTGTATCCCTTGGACCTTCTTATTGACGATGGAACACAGTAATTGCATCCGAATTTAATACAAAATGCACAATGCCGACTTAAGTACAAGAGGACTGACACTCTAACTTTCGATGATTTGAACCTCTCCTATGAGTCCAGTTTTAGATTACGATGCATTAATTCAGGCTTACTGTATACCTTGGACCTTCTTATTGACGATGTGACACAGAAATTGCATCCGAATTTAATACAAAAGGCACAATGCTGTCTTAAGTACAAGAGGACAGACACACTAACTTTATATGATTTGAACCTCTCCTGTGAGTCCAGTTTTAGATTCTGATGTTTCACTTCAGGTTTACTGTTTCCCTTGGATCTTCTTATTGACGATGAAACACAGAAATTGCGTCCGAATTTAATACAAAAGGCACAATGCCGACTTAAGTACAAGAGGACTGACACACTAACTTTCTATGATTTAAACCTCTCCTGTGAGTCCAGTTTTGGATTCCGATGCTTCACTTCAGGTTTACTGTTTCCCTTGGACCTTCTTATTGACGATGAAACACAGAAATTGCATCCGAATTTAATACAAAAGGCACAAAGCCGACATAAGTACTAGAGGACTGTCACACTAACTTTCTATGATTTGAACCTCTCCTGTGAGTCCAGTTTTAGATTCCGATGCTTCACTTCAGATTTACTGTATCCCTTGGACATTCTTATTGACGATACAGCACAATGCCGACTTAAGTACAAGAGGACTCACACTCTAACATTCTATGTTTTGAACCTCTGCTGTGAGTCCAGTTTTAGATTCCGATGCCTCACTTCAGGTTTACTGTATCCCTTGGATCTTCTTATTGACGATGAAACACAGAAATTGCATCCGAATTTAATATAAAAGGCGCAATGCCGACCAATGTACAAGAGGACTCATACACTAACTTTCTATGATTTGAACCTCTCCTGTGAGTCCAGTTTTGGATTCCGATGCTTCACTTCAGGTTTACTGTATCCCTTGGACCTTCTTATTGACGATAAGGCACAATGCCGACTTAAGTACAAGAGGACTGACACTCTAACTTTCTATGATTTGAACCTCTGCAGTGAGCCCAGTTTTAGATTCCGATGCTTCACGTCAGGTTTACTGTATCCCTTGGACCTTCTTATTGACGATGGAACACAGTAATTGCATCCGAATTTAATACAAAATGCACAATGCCGACTTAAGTACAAGAGGACTGACACTCTAACTTTCGATGATTTGAACCTCTCCTATGAGTCCAGTTTTAGATTACGATGCATTAATTCAGGCTTACTGTATACCTTGGACCTTCTTATTGACGATGTAACACAGAAATTGCATCCGAATTGAATACAAAAGGCACAATGCTGTCTTAAGTACAAGAGGACAGACACACTAACTTTATATGATTTGAACCTCTCCTGTGAGTCCAGTTTTAGATTCTGATGTTTCACTTCAGGTTTACTGTTTCCCTTGGATCTTCTTATTGACGATGAAACACAGAAATTGCGTCCGAATTTAATACAAAAGGCACAATGCCGACTTAAGTACAAGAGGACTGACACACTAACTTTCTATGATTTAAACCTCTCCTGTGAGTCCAGTTTTGGATTCCGATGCTTCACTTCAGGTTTACTGTTTCCCTTGGACCTTCTTATTGACGATGAAACACAGAAATTGCATCCGAATTTAATACAAAAGGCACAAAGCCGACATAAGTACTAGAGGACTGTCACACTAACTTTCTATGATTTGAACCTCTCCTGTGAGTCCAGTTTTAGATTCCGATGCTTCACTTCAGATTTACTGTATCCCTTGGACATTCTTATTGACGATACAGCACAATGCCGACTTAAGTACAAGAGGACTCACACTCTAACATTCTATGTTTTGAACCTCTGCTGTGAGTCCAGTTTTAGATTCCGATGCCTCACTTCAGGTTTACTGTATCCCTTGGATCTTCTTATTGACGATGAAACACAGAAATTGCATCCAAATTTAATACAATAGGCACAATGCCGACTTAAGTACAAGAGGACTGACACACTAAATTTCTATGATTTGGACCTCTCCTGTGAGTCCAGTTTTAGATTCCGATGCTTCACTTCAGATTTACTGTATCCCTTGGACCTTCTTATTGACGATAAGGCACATAGCCGACTTAAGTACAAGAGGACTGACACTCTAACATTCTATGATATGAACCTCTGCTGTGAGTCCAGTTTTAGATTCCGATGCTTCACTTCACGTTTACTGTATCCCTTGGACCTTCTTATTGACGATGAAACACAGAAATTGAATCCGAATTTAATACAAAAGGCACAATGCCGACTTAAGTACATGGGGACTGACACACTAACTTTCGATGATTTGAACCTCTCCTATGAGTCCAGTTTTAGATTACGATGCATTAATTCAGGTTTACTGTATACCTTGGACCTTCTTATTGACGATGAATCACAGAAATTGCATCCGAATTTAATACAAAAGGCGCAATGCCGACCAATGTACAAGAGGACTGATACACTAACTTTCTATGATTTGAACCTCTCCTGTGAGTCCAGTTTTGGATTCCGATGCTTCACTTCAGGTTTACTGTATCCCTTGGACCTTCTTATTGACGATAAGGCACAATGCCGACTTAAGTACAAGAGGCCTGACACTCTAACTTTCTATGATTTGAACCTCTGCAGTGAGCCCAGTTTTAGATTCCGCTGCTTCACTTCAGGTTTACTGTTTCCCTTGGACCTTCTTATTCACGATGAATCACAGAAATTGCATCCGAATTTAATACAAAAGGCACAATGCCGACTTAAGTACAAGAGGACTGACACTCTAACTTTCGATGATTTGAACCTCTCCTATGAGTCCAGTTTTAGATTCCGATGCATTAATTCAGGTTTACTGTATACCTTGGACCTTCTTATTGACGATGAAACAGAGAAATTGCATTCGAATGTAATACAAAAGGCCCAATGCAGATTTAAGTACAAGAGGACAGACACACTAACTTTCTATGGTTTGAATCACTCCTGTGAGTCCTGTTTAAGATTCCGATGCTTCACTTCAGGTTTACTGTATTTCTTGGGCCTTCTTAATGACGATGAAACACAGAAATAGCATCCGAATTTAATACAAAAGGCTCAATGCCGACTTAAGTACAAGAGGACTGACACTCTAACACTCTATGATTTGAGAACCTCTCCTGTGAGTCCAGTTTTAGATTCCGATGCTTCACGTCAGGTTTACTGTATCCCTTGGACCTTCTTATTGACGATGGAACACAGTAATTGCATCCGAATTTAATACAAAAGGCACAATGCCGACTTAAGTACAAGAGGACTGACACTCTAACTTTCGATGATTTGAACCTCTCCTATGAGTCCAGTTTTAGATTACGATGCATTATTTCAGGTTTACTGTATACCTTGGACCTTCTTATTGACGATGAAACACAGAAATTGCATCCGAATTGAATACAAAAGGCACAATGCAGTCTTAAGTACAAGAGGACAGACACACTAACTTTATATGATTTGAACCTCTCCTGTGAGACCAGTTTTAGATTCTGATGTTTCACTTCAGGTTTACTGTTTCCCTTGGATCTTCTTATTGACGATGAAACACAGAAATTGCGTCCGAATTTAATACAAAAGGCACAATGCTCACTTAAGTACAAGAGGACTGACACACTAACTTTCTGTGATTTAAACCTCTCCTGTGAGTCCAGTTTTGGATTCCGATGCTTCACTTCAGGTTTACTGTTTCCCTTGGACCTTCTTATTGACGATGAAACACAGAAATTGCATCCGAATTTAATACAAAAGGCACAAAGCCGACATAAGTCCAAGAGGACTGTCACACTAACTTTCTATGATTTGAACCTCTCCTGTGAGTCCAGTTTTAGATTCCGATGCTTCACTTCAGATTTACTGTATCCCTTGGACATTCTTATTGACGATACAGCACAATGCCGACTTAAGTACAAGAGGACTCACACTCTAACATTCTATGTTTTGAACCTCTGCAGTGAGCCCAGTTTTAGATTCCGCTGCTTCACTTCAGGTTTACCGTTTCCCTTGGACCTTCTTATTCACGATGAATCACAGAAATTACATCCGAATTTAATACAAAAGGCACAATGCCGACTTAAGTACAAGAGGACTGACACTCTAACTTTCGATGATTTGAACCTCTCCTATGAGTCCAGTTTTAGATTCCGATGCATTAATTCAGGTTTACTGTATACCTTGGACCTTCTTATTGACGATGAAACAGAGAAATTGCATTCGAATTTAATACAAAAGGCCCAATGCAGATTTAAGTACAAGAGGACAGACACACTAACTTTCTATGGTTTGAATCACTCCTGTGAGTCCTGTTTAAGATTCCGATGCTTCACTTCAGGTTTACTGTATTTCTTGGGCCTTCTTAATGACGATGAAACACAGAAATAGCATCCGAATTTAATACAAAAGGCTCAATGCCGACTTAAGTACAAGAGGACTGACACTCTAACACTCTATGATTTGAGAACCTCTCCTGTGAGTCCAGTTTTAGATTCCGATGCTTCACGTCAGGTTTACTGTATCCCTTGGACCTTCTTATTGACGATGGAACACAGTAATTGCATCCGAATTTAATACAAAAGGCACAATGCCGACTTAAGTACAAGAGGACTGACACTCTAACTTTCGATGATTTGAACCTCTCCTATGAGTCCAGTTTTAGATTACGATGCATTAATTCAGGTTTACTGTATACCTTGGACCTTCTTATTGACGATGAAACACAGAAATTGCGTCCGAATTTAATACAAAAGGCACAATGCTCACTTAAGTACAAGAGGACTGACACACTAACTTTCTATGATTTAAACCTCTCCTGTGAGTCCAGTTTTGGATTCCGATGCTTCACTTCAGGTTTACTGTTTCCCTTGGACCTTCTTATTGACGATGAAACACCGAAATTGCATCCGAATTTAATACAAAAGGCACAAAGCCGACATAAGTCCAAGAGGACTGTCACACTAACTTTCTATGATTTGAACCTCTCCTGTGAGTCCAGTTTTAGATTCCGATGCTTCACTTCAGATTTACTGTATCCCTTGGACATTCTTATTGACGATACAGCACAATGCCGACTTAAGTACAAGAGGACTCACACTCTAACATTCTATGTTTTGAACCTCTGCTGTGAGTCCAGTTTTAGATTCCGATGCCTCACTTCAGATTTACTGTATCCCTTGGATCTTCTTATTGACGATGAAACACAGAAATTGCATCCGAATTTAATACAATAGGCACAATGCCGACTTAAGTACAAGAGGACTGACACACTAAATTTCTGTGATTTGGACCTCTCCTGTGAGTCCAGTTTTAGATTCCGATGCTTCACTTCAGATTTACTGTATCCCTTGGACCTTCTTATTGACGATAAGGCACATAGCCGACTTAAGTACAAGAGGACTGACACTCTAACATTCTATGATTTGAACCTCTGCTGTGAGTCCAGTTTTAGATTCCGATGCTTCACTTCACGTTTACTGTATCCCTTGGACCTTCTTATTGACGATGAAACACAGAAATTGCATCCGAATTTAATACAAAGGGAACAATGCCGACTTAAGTACAAGCGGACTGACACTCTAACTTTCTATGATTTGAACTTCTCCTGTGGGTCCAGTTTCAGATTCCGATGCTTCAATTCAGGTTTACTGTATCACTCGGACCTTCTTATTGACGATGAAACACAGAAATTATATCCGAATTTAATACAAAAGGCAGAAAGCCGACTTAAGTACAAGGGAACTGACACTCTAACTTTCTATGATTTTAACCTCTGCTGTGAGTCCAGTTTTAGATTCCGATGCTTCACTTCAGGTTTACTGTATCCCTTGGACCTTCTTATTGACGATGAAACACAGAAATTGCATCCGAATTTAATACAAAAGGCACAATGCCGACTTAAGTACAAGAACTGACACTCTAACTTTCGATGATTTGAACCTCTCCTATGAGTCCAGTTTTAGATTCCGATGCATTAATTCAGGTTTCCTGATACCTTGGACCTTCTTATTGACGATGAAACACAGAAATTGCATCCGAATTTAATACAAAAGGCACAATGCAGACTTAAGTACAAGAAGACAGACACACTAACTTTCTATGATTTGAACCTCTCCTGTGAGTCCAGTTTTAGATTCCGATGTTTCACTTCAGGTTTACTGTTTCCCTTGGACCTTCTTATTGACGATGAAACACAGAAATTGCATCCGAATTTAATACAAAAGGCACAGTGCCGACTTAAGTACAAGAGGACTGACACACTAACTTTCTATGTATTAAACCTCTCCTGTGAGTCCAGTTTTAGATTCCGATGCTTCACTTTAGGTTTACTGTTTCCCTTGGACCTTCTTATTGACGATGAAACACAGAAATTGCATCCGAATTTAATACAAAAGGCACAATGCCGACATAAGTACAAGAGGACTGACACTCTAACTTTCTATGATTTGAACATCTCCTGTGAGTCCAGTCTTAGATTCTGATGCTTCACTTTAGTTTTACTGTATCCCTTGGACCTTCTTATTGACTATGAATCACAGAAATTGCATCCGAATTTAATACAAAAGGCACAATACCGACTTAACTACAAAAGGACTGACACACTAACTTTCTATGATTTGAACCTCTCCTGTGAGTCCAGTTTTAGATTCCGATGCTTCACTTCAGGTTTACTGTTTCCCTTGGACCTTCTTATTGACGATGAAACACAGAAATTGCATCCGAATTTAATACAAAAGGCGCAATGCCGACCAAAGTACAAGAGGACTGATACACCAACTTTCTATGATTTGAACCTCTCCTGTGAGTCCAGTTTTGGATTCCGATGCGTCACTTCAGGTTTACTGTATCCCTTGGACCTTCTTATTGACGATAAGGCACAATGCCGACTTAAGTACAAGAGGACTGACACTCTAACTTTCTATGATTTAAACCTCTGCTGTGAGTCCAGTTTTAGATTCCGATGCTTCACTTCAGCTTTACTGTTTCCCTTGGACCTTCTTATTGACGATGAATCACAGAAATTGCATCCGAATTTAATACAAAAGGCACAATGCCGACTTAAGTACAAGAGGATTGACACTCTAACATTTGATGATTTGAACATCTCCTATGAGTCCAGTTTTAGATTCCGATGCATTAATTCAGGATTACTGTATACCTTGGACCTTCTTATTGACGATGAAACACAGAAATTGCATCCGAATTTAATACAAAAGGCACAATGCAGACTTAAGTACAAGAGGACAGACACACTAACTTTCTATGGTTTGAATCACTCCTGTGAGTCCTGTTTAAGGTTCCGATGCTTCACTTCAGGTTTACTGTATTTCTTGGGCCTTCTTAATGGCGATGAAACACAGAAATAGCATCCGAATTTAATACAAAAGGCACAATGCCGACTTAAGTACAAGAGGACTGACACTCTAACACTCTATGATTTGAACCTCTCCTGTGAGTCCAGTTTTAGATTCCGATGCTTCACCTCAAATTTTCTGTATCCCTTGGACCTTCTTATTGACGATGGAACACAGAAATTGCATCCGAATTTAATACAAAAGGCACAATGTCGACTTAAGTACAAGAGGACTGACACTCTAACTTTCGATTATTTGAACCTCTCCTATGAGTCCAGTTTTAGATTCCGATGCATTAATTCAGGTTTACTGCATACATTGGACCTTCTTATTGACGATGAAACACAGTAATTGCATCCGAATTTAATACAAAAGGCACAATGCAGACTTAAGTACAAGAGGACAGACACACTAACTTTCTATGATTTGAACCTCTCCTGTGAGTCCAGTTTTAGATTCCGATGTTTCACTTCAGGTTTACTGTTTCCCTTGGACCTTCTTATTGACGATGAAACACAGAAATTGCGTCCGAATTTAATACAAAAGGCATAATGCCGACTTAAGTACAAGAGGACTGACACACTAACTTTCTATGATTTGAACCTCTCTTGTGAGTCCAGTTTTAGATTCCGATGCTTCACTTCAGGTTTACCGTATACCTTGGCCGTCTTATTGACGATGAAACACAGAAATTGCATCCGAATTTAATACAAAACGCACAATGCCGACTTAAGTACAAGAGGACTGACACTCCAACTTTCTAAGATTTGAAAATCTCCTGTGTGTCCAGTTTTAGATTCCGATGCTTCACTTCAGGTTTACTGTATCTCTTGGATCTTGTTATTGATGATGAAACACAGATATTGCATCCGAATTTAATACAAAAGGCCCAATGCCGACTTAAGTACAAGAGGGCTCACACTCTAACATACTATGTTTTGAACCTCTGCTGTGAGTCCAGTTTTAGATTCCGATGCCTCACTTCAGGTTTACTGTATCCCTTGGATCTTCTTATTGACCATGAAACACAGAAATTGCATCCGAATTTAATACAAAAGGCACAATGCCGACTTAAGTACAAGAGGACTGACACACTAAATTTCTATGATTTGGACCTCTACTGTGAGTCCAGTTTTAGATTCCGATGCTTCACTTCAGATTTACTGTATCCCTTTGTCCTACTTATTGACGATAAGGCACATTGCCGACTTAAGTACAAGAGGACTGACACACTAACTTTCTATGATTTGAACCTCTCCTGTGAGACCAGTTTTAGATTCCGATGCTTCACTTCAGATTTTCTGTATCCCTTGGACATTTTTATTGACGATGAAACACAGAAATTGCGTCCGAATTTAATACAAACGGCACAATGCCGACTTAAGTAAAAGAGGACTGACACACTAACTTTCTATGATATTAACCTATCCTGTGAGTCCAGTTTTAGATTCCGATACTTCACTTCAGATTTACTGTATCCCTTGGACCTTCTTATTGACGATAAGGCACAATGCCGACTTAAGTAGAAGAGGACTGACACTCTAACTTTCTATGATTTGAACCTCTGCTGTGAGTCCAGTTTTTGATTCCGATGCTTCACTTCAGGTTTACTGTATCCCTTGGACCTTCTTATTGGTGCTGACACACAGAAATTGCATCCGAATTTAATACAAAAGGACAATGCCGACTTAAGTACAAGAAGACTGAATCACTAACTTTCTATGATTTGAACCTCTGCTCTGAGTCCAGTTTTAGATTCCGTTTCTTCACTTCAGATTTACTGTATCCCTTGGACCTTCTTATTGACGATAAGGCACAATGCTGACTTAAGTACAAGAGGACTGACACTCTAACTTTCTATGATTTGAACCTCTGCTGTGAGTCCACTTTTAGATTCCGTTGCTTCACTTCAGGTTTACTGTATGTCTTGGACCTTCGTAATGATGATGAAACACAGATATTGCATCTGAATTTAATACATTAGGCACAATGCCGACTTAAGTACAAGAGGCTTGACACACTAACTCTCTATGATTTGAACGTCTCCTGTGAGTCCAGTTTTAGATTCCGATGCTTCACTTCAGATTTACTGTATCCCTTGGACCTTCTTATTGACGATAAGGCACAATGCCGACTTAAGTACTCGGGGACTTACACTCTAACTTTCAATGATTTGAACATCTGCTGTGAGTCCAGTTTTAGATTCCGATGCTTTACTTCAGGTTTACTGTATCCCTTGGACCTTCTTATTGTCGAAGAAACACAGAAATTGCATCCGAATTTAATACAAAAGGCACAATGCCGACTTCTGTACAAGAGGACTGACGCACTAACTTTCTATGATTTGAACCTCTCTTGTGAATCCAGCTTTAGATTACGATGCTTCACTTCAGATTTACTGTATCCCTTGGACCATCTTATTGACGACGAAACACAGAAATAGCATCCGAATTTAATACAAAAGGCTCAATGCCGACTTAAGTACAAGAGGACAGACACACTAACTTTCTATGATTTGAACCTCTCCGATGAGTCCAGTTTTAGATTCCGATACATCACTTCATTTTTACTGTATCCCTTGGACCTTCTTATTGACGATGAAACACAGAAATTGCATCCGAATTTAATACAAAAGGCACAATGCCGACTTAAGCACAAGAGGACTGCCACACTAACAATCTATGATTTGAAACTCTCCTGTGAGTCCAGTTTTAGATTCCGATGCTTCACTTCAGATTTACTGTATCCCTTGGACCTTCTTATTGAAGATTAGGCACATTGCCGACTTAAGTACAAGAGGACTGACACTCTAACATTCTTAGATTTTAACCTCTGCTGTGAGTCCAGTTTTAGATTCCGATGCTTCACTTCAGGTTTACTGTATCCCTTGGACCTTCTTATTGACGATGAAACACAGAAATTGCATCCGAATTTAATACAAAAGGCACAATGCCGACTTAAGTACAAGAGGACTGACACACTAACTTTCTATGATTTGAACCTCTCCTGTGAGACCAGTTTTAGATTCCGATGCTTCACTTCAGATTTACTGTATCCCTTGGACATTCTTATTGACGATGAAACACAGAAATTGCGTCCGAATTTAATACAAACGGCACAATGCCTACTTAAGTACAAGAGGACTGACACACTAACTTTCTATGATTTTAACCTCTCCTGTGAGTCCAGTTTTAGATTCCGATACTTCACTTCAGATTTACTGTATCCCTTGGACCTTCTTATTGACGATAAGGCACAATGCCGACTTAAGTAGAAGAGGACTGACACTCTACCTTTCTATGATTTGAACCTCTGCTGTGAGTCCAGTTTTAGATTCCGATGCTTCACTTCAGGTTTACTGTATCCCTTGGACCTTCTTATTGGTGATGAAACACAGAAATTGCATCCGAATTTAATACAAAAGGCACAATGCCGACTTAAGTACAAGAAGACTGAATCACTAACTTTCTATGATTTGAACCTCTGCTCTGAGTCCAGTTTTAGATTCCGTTTCTTCACTTCAGATTTACTGTATCCCTTGGACGTTCTTATTGACGATAAGGCACAATGCCGACTTAAGTATAAGAGGACTGACACTCTAACTTTCTATGATTTGAACCTCTGCTGTGAGTCCAGTTTTAGATTCCGATGCTTCACTTCAGGTTTACTGTATCCCTTGGACGTTCGTATTGACGATGAAACACAGAAATTGCATCCGAATTTAATACATAAGGCACAATGCCGAGTTGTGTATAAGAGGACTGACACACTAACTCTCTATGATTTGAACGTCTCCTGTGAGTCCAGTTTTAGATTCCGATGCTTCACATCAGATTTACTGTATACCTTGGACCTTCTTATTGACGATAAGGCACAATGCCGACTTAAGTACACGAGGACTTACACTCTAACTTTCAATGATTTGAACATCTGCTGTGAGTCCAGTTTTAGATTAGGATGCTTTACTTCAGGTTTACTGTATCCCTTGGACCTCCTTATTGTCGATGAAACACAGAAATTGCATCCGAATTTAATACAAAAGGCACAATGCTGACTTCAGTACAAGAGGACTGACGCACTAACTTTCTATGATTTGAACGTCGCCTGTGAGTCCAGCTTTAGATTCCGATGCTTCACTTCAGATTTACTGTATCCCTTGGACCTTCTTATTGACGATGAAACACAGAAATAGCATCCGAATTTAATACAAAAGGCACAATGCCGACTTAAGTACAAAAGAACTGACACTCTAACTTTCTATGTATTGAATCCTATCCTGTGAGTCCAGTTTTAGATTCCGATGCTTCACTTCAGGTTTACTGAATCCCTTGGACCTTCTTATTCACGATGAAACACAGAAATTGCACCCGAACTTAATGCAAAAGGCACAATGCCAACTTAAGTACAAGAGGACTGACACTCTAACTGTATATGATTTGAACCACTCCTGTGAGTCCAGTTTTAGATTCCGATACTCCACTTCAGGTTTACTGTCTCCCATGGACCTTCTTATTGACGATGAAACACAGAAATTGCATCCGAATTTAATACAAAAGGCACAATGCCGACTTAAGTACAAGAGGACTGCCACACTAACTTTCTATATTTTGAACCTCTCCTGTGAGTCCAGTTTTAGATTCCGATTCTTCAATTCAGATTTACTGTATCCCTTGGACCTTCTTATTGACGATAAGGCACAATGCCGACTTAAGTTTAAGAGGACTGACACTCTAACTTTCTATGATTTGAACCTCTGCTGTGAGTCCAGTTTCAGATTCCGATGCTTCACTTCAGGTTTACTGTATCCCTTGGACCTTCGTATTGACGATGAAACACAGAAATTGCGTCCGAATTTAATACATAAGCACAATGCCGACTTAAGTACAAGAGGACTGACAAACTAACTCTCTATGATTTGAACGTCTCCTGTGAGTCCAGTTTTAGATTCCGATTCTTCACTTCAGATTTACTGTATCCCTTGGACCTTCTTATTGACGATAAGGCACAATGCCGACTTAAGTACAGGAGGACTTACACTCTAACTTTCTATGATTTGAACATCTGCTGTGAGTCCAGTTTTAGATTCCGATGATTTACTTCAGGTTTACTGTATCCCTTGAACCTTCTTATTGTCGATGAAACACAGAAATTGCATCCGAATTTAATACAAAAGGCACAATGCCGACTTCAGTACAAGAGGACTGACGCACTAACTTTCTATGATTTGAACCTCTCCTGTGAGTCCAGCTTTAGATTCCGATGCTTCTCTTCAGATTTTCTGTATCCCTTGGACCTTCTTATTGACGACGAAACACAGAAATAGCATCCGAATTTAATACAAAAGGCTCAATGCCAACTTAAGTACAAGAGGACTGACACACTAACTTTCTATGATTTGAACCTCTCCTGTGAGTCCAGTTTTAGATTCCGATACATCACTTCATTTTTACTGTATCCCATGGACCTTCTTATTGACGATGAAACACAGAAATTGCATCCGAATTTAATACAAAAGGCACAATGCCGACTTAAGTACAAGAGGACTGCCACACTAACTTTCTATGGTTTGAACCTCTCCTGTGAGTCCAGTTTTAGATTCCGATGCTTCAATTCAGATTTACTGTATCCCTTGGACCTTCTTATTGACGATAAGGCACAATGCCGACTTAAGTACAAGAGGACTGACACTCTCTCTGTGATTTGAACCTCTGCTGTGAGTCCAGTTTTAGATTCCGATGCTTCACTTCAGGTTCACTGTAACCCTTGGACCGTCTTATTGACGATGAAACACAGAAATTGCATTAGAATTTAATACAAAAGGCACAATGCTGACTTAAGAACAAGAGGACTGACACTCTAACTTTCTATGATTTGAACCGCTCCTGTGAGTCCAGTTTTAGATTCCGATGCTTCACTTCAGGTTTAATGTATACCTAGGACCTTCTTATTGACGATGAAACACAGAAATTGCGTCCGAATTTAATACAAAAGGCACAATGCCGACTTAAGTACACGAATATTTACAATCTAACTTTCTATGATTTGAACATCTGCTGTGAGTCCAGTTTTAGATTTCGATGCTTTACTTCAGGTTTACTGTATCCATTGGACCTTCTTATTGTCGATGAAACACAGAAATTGCATCCGAATTTAATACAAAATTCACAATGCCGACTTCAGTACAAGAGGACTGACGCACTAACTTTCTATGATTTGAACCTCTCCTGTGAGTCCAGCTTTAGATTCCGATGCTTCACTTCAGTTTTACTGTATCCCTTGGACCTTCTTATTGACGACGAAACACAGAAATAGCATCCGAATTTAATACAAAAGGCTCAATGCCGACTTAAGTACAAGAGGACTGACACACTAACTTTCTATGATTTGAACCTCTCCTGTGAGTCCAGTTTTAGATTCCGATACATCACTTCCTTTTTACTGTATCCCTTGAACCTTCTTATGGACGATGAAACACAGAAATTGCATCCGAATTAAATACAACAGGTACAATGCCGACTTAAGTACTAGAGGACTGCCACACTAACTTTCTATGATTTGAACCTCTCCTGTCAGTCAACTTGTAGATTCCGATGCTTCACTTCAGATTTACTGTATCCCTTGGACATTCTTATTGACGATAAGGCACAATGCCGACTTAAGTACAAGAGGACTGACACTCTAACTTTCTATGATTTGAACCTCTGCTGTGAGTCCAGTTTTAGATTCCGATGCTTCACTTCAGGTTTACTGTATCCCTTGGACCTTCTTATTGACGATAAGGCACAATGCCGACTTAAGTACAAGAGGACTGACACTCTACCTTTCTATGATTTGAACCTCTGCTGTGAGTCCAGTTTTAGATTACGATGCTTCACTTAAGGTTTACTGTATCCTTGGACCTTCGTATTGACGATGAAACACAGAAATTGCATCCGAACTTAATACATAAGGCACAATGCCGACTTAAGTACAAGAGGACTGACACACTAAATCTCTATGATTTGAACGTCTCCTGTGAGTGCAGTTTTAGATTCCGATGCTTCACTTCAGATTTACTGTATCCCTTGGACCTTCTTATTGACGATAAGGCACAATGCCGACTTAAGTACACGAATACTTACACTCTATCTTTCTATGATTTGAACATCTGCTGTGAGTCCAGTTTTAGATTTCGATGCTTTACTTCAGGTTTACTGTATCCCTTGGACATTCTTATTGTCGATGAAACACAGAAATTGCATCCGAATTTAATACAAAAGGCACAATGCCGACTTCAGTACAAGAGGACTGACGCACTAACTTTCTATGATTTGAACCTCTCCTGTGAGTCCAGCTTGAGATTCCGATGCTTCACTTCATTTTTACTGTATCCCTTGGACCTTCTTATTGACGACGAAACACAGAAATAGCATCCGAATTTAATACAAAAGGCTCAATGCCGACTTAAGTACAAGAGGACTGACACACAAACTTTCTATGATTTGAACCTCTCCTGTGAGTCCAGTTTTAGATTCCGATACATCACTTCCTTTTTACTGTATCCCTTGAACCTTCTTATTGACGATGAAACAGAGAAATTGCATCCGAATTTAATACAAAAGGTACAATGCCGACTTAAGTACTAGAGGACTGCCACACTAACTTTCTATGATTTGAACCTCTCCTGTGAGTCCAGCTTTAGATTCCGATGCTTCAATTCAGATTTACTGTATCCCTTGGCCCTTCTTATAGGCGATAAGGCACAATGCCGACTTAAGTACAAGAGGACTGAAACTCTCTCTGTGATTTGATCCTCTGCTGTGAGTCCAGTTTGAGATTCCGATGCTTCCCTTCAGTTTCACTGTAACCCTTGGACCGTCTTATTAAGGATGAAACACAGAAATTGCATTAGACTGTAATACAAAAGGCACAATGCTGACTTAAGGACAAGAGGACTGACACACTAACTTTCTATGATTTGAACCACTCCTGTGAGTCCAGTTTTAGATTCCGATGCTTCACTTCAGGTTTAATGTAAACCTTGGACCTTCTTATTGACGATGAAACACAGAAATTGCATCCGAATTTAATACAAAAGGCACAATGCCGACTTCAGTACAAGAGGACTGACACTCTAACTTTCTATGATTTGAACCTCTTCTGTGAGTCCAGTTTTAGATTCCGATGCTTCACTTCAGGTTTACTGTTTCCCTTGGACCTTCGTATTTACGATGAAACACAGACATTGCATCCGAATTTAATACAAAAGGCACAATGCCGACTTAAGTACAAGAGGACGGACACTCTAACATTCTATGAATTGAATACTCTCCTGTGAGTCCAGTTTTAGATTCCGATGCTGCACTTAAGGTTTACCGAATTCCTTGGGCCTTCTAATTGACGATGAAACACAGAAATTGCACCCGAATTTAATGCAAATGGCACAATGCCAACTTAAGTACAGGAGGACTGACACTCTAACTTTATATGATTTGAACCACTCCTGTGAGTCCAGTTTTAGATTCCGATACTCCACTTCAGGTTTACTGTATCCCTTGGACCTCCTTATTGACGATGAAACACAGAAATTGCATCAAGATTTAATTCCAAAACGACAATGCTGACTTAAGTACAAGAGGACTGACACACTAACTTTCTATGAATTGAACCTCTCCTGTGAGTCCACATTTGGATTCCGATGCTTCACTTCAGATTTACTGTATCCCTTGGAGATTCTTATTGACGATAAGGCACAATGCCGACTTAAGTACAAGAGGACTGACACTCTAACTTTCTATGATTTGAACCTCTGCTGTGAGTCCAGGGTTAGATTCCGATGCTTCACTTCAGGTTTACTGTATCCCTTGGACCTTCTTATTAACGATGACACACAGAAATTGCATCCGAATTTAATACAAAAGGCACAATGTCGACTTAAGTACAAGAAGACTGAATCACTAACTTTCTATGATTTGAACCTCTGCTCTGAGTCCAGTTTTAGTTTCCCTTTCTTCACTTCAGATTTACTGTATCCCTTGGACCTTCTTATTGACGATAAGGCACAATGCCGACTTAAGTACAAGAGGACTGACACTCTAAGTCTCTATGATTTGAACCTCTGCTGTGAGTCCAGTTTTAGATTCCGATGCTTCACTTCAGGTTTACTGTATCCCTTGGACCTTCGTATTGACGATGAAACACAGAAATTGCATCCGAATTTAATACATAAGGCACAATGCCGACTTAAGTACAAGAGGACTGACACACTAACTCTCTATGATTTGAACGTCTCCTGTGAGTCCAGTTTTAGATTCCGATGCTTCACTTCAGATTTACTGTATCCCTTGGACCTTCTTATTGACGATAAGACACAATGCCGACTTAAGTACACGAGGACTTACACTCTAACTTGCTATGATTTGAACATCTGCTGTGAGTCCACTTTTTCATTCCGATGCTTTACTTCAGGTTTACTGTATCCCTTGGATCTTCTTATTGTCGATGAAACACAGAAATTGCATCCGAATTTAATACAAAACGCACAATGCCGACTTAAGTACAAGAAGACTGAATCACTAACTTTCTATGATTTGAACCTCTGCTCTCAGTCCAGTTTTTGATTCCCTTTCTTCACTTCAATTTACTGTATCCCTTGGACCTTCTTATAGACGATAAGGCACAATGCCGACTTAAGTACAAGAGGACTGACACTCTAACTTTCTATGATTTGAACCTCTGCTGTGAGTCCAGTTTTAGATTCCGATGCTTCACTTCAGGTTTACTGTATCCCTTGGACCTTCTTATTAACGGTGACACACAGAAATTGCATCCGAATTTAATACAAAAGGCACAATGTCGACTTAAGTACAAGAAGACTGAATCACTAACTTTCTATAATTTGAACCTCTGCTCTGAGTCCAGTTTTAGTTTCCCTTTCTTCACTTCAGATTTACTGTATCCCTTGGACCTTCATATTGACGATAAGGCACAATGCCGACTTAAGTACAAGAGGACTGACACTCTAAGTTTCTATGATTTGAACCTCTGCTGTGAGTCCAGTTTTAGATTCCGATGCTTCACTTCAGGTTTACTGTATCCCTTGGACCTTTGTATTGACGATGAAACACAGAAATTGCATCCGAATTTAATACATAAGGCACAATGCCGACTTAAGTACAAGAGGACTGACGCACTAACTCTCTATGATTTGAACGTCTCCTGTGAGTCCAGATATAGATTCCGATGCTTCACTTCAGATTTACTGTATCCCTTGGACCTTCTTATTGACGATAAGGCACAATGCCGACTTAAGTAAAAGAGGACTTACACTCTAATTCTCTATGATTTGAACATCTGCTGTGAGGCCACTTTTTGATTCCGATGCTTTACTTCAGGTTTACTGTATCCCTTGGATCTTCTTATTGTCGATGAAACACAGAAATTGCATCCGAATTTAGTACAAAACGCACAATGACAACTTCAGTACAAGAGGTCTGACGCACTAACTTTCTATGATTTGTACCTCTCCTGTGAGTCCAGCTTTAGATTCCGATGCTTCACTTCAGATTTACTGTATCCCTTGGACCTTCTTATTGACGACGAAACACAGAAATAGCATCCGAATTTAATACAAAAGGCTCAATGCCGACTTAAGTCCAAGAGGACTGACACACTAACCTTCTATGATTTGAACCTCTCCTGTGAGTCCAGTTTTAGATTCCGATACATCACTTTATTTTTACTGTATCCCTAGGACCTTCTTATTGACGATGAACCACAGAAATTGCATCCGAATTTAATACAAAAGGCACAATGCCGACTTAAGTACAAGAGGACTGCCATACTAACTTTCTATGATTTGAACCTCTCCTGTGAGTCCAGTTTTAGATTCCGATGCTTCAATTCAGATTTACTGTATCCCTTGGACCTTCTTATTGACGATAAGGGACAATGAAGACTTAAGTACAAGAGGACTGACACTCTCTCTGTGATTTGAACCTCTGCTGTGAGTCCAGTTTTAGATTCCGATGCTTCACTTCAGGTTCACTGTAACCCTTGAAACGTCTTATTAACGATGAAACACAGAAATTGCATTAGAATTTAATACAAAAGGCACAATGCCGACTTAAGTACAAGAGGACTGCCATACTAACTTTCTATGATTTGAACCTCTCCTGTGAGTCCAGTTTTAGATTCCGATGCTTCACTTCAGGTTTACTCTTTCCCTTGGACCTTCGTATTGACGATGAAACACAGACATTGCATCCGAATTTAATACAAAAGGCACAATGCCGACTTAAGTACAAGAGGACTGACACTCTAACTTTCTATGAATTGAATACTCTCCTGTGAGTCCAGTTTTAGATTCCGATGCTTCACTTCAGGTTTACTGAATGCCTTAGACCTTCTTATTGACGATGAAACACAGAAATTGCACCCGAATTTAATGCAAAAGGCACAATGCCAACTTAAGTACAAGAGGACTGATACTCTAACTTTATATGATTTGAACCACTCCTGTGAGTCCAGTTTTAGATTCCGATACTCCACTTCAGGTTTACTGTCTCCCATGGACCTTCTTATTGACGATGAAACACAGAAATTGCATCCGAATTTGATACATAAGGCACAATGCCGACTTAAGTACAAGAGGACTGACACACTAACTTTCTATGATATGAACCTCTCCTGTGAGTCCAGTTTTAGATTCCGATGCTTCACTTCAGGTATACTGTTTCCCTTGGACCTTTTTATTGACGATGAATCAAAGAAATTGCATCCGAATTTAATACAAAAGGCGCAATGCCGACTTAAGTACAAGAGGACTGACACACTAACTTTCTATGATTTGAACCTCTCCTGTGAGTCCAGTTTTAGATTCCGATGCTTCACTTCAGGTTTACTGTATCCCTTTTACCTTCTTATTGAAGATGAAACACAGAAATTGCATCGGAATTTAATTCCAAAACGACAATGCTGACTTAAGTACAAGAGGACTGACACACTAACTTTCTATGATCTGAACCTCTCCTGTGAGTCCGCTTTTAGATTCCGATGCTTCACTTCAGATTTACTGTATTCCATGGACATTCTTATTGACGATAAGGCACAATGCCTACTTAAGTACAAGAGGATTGACACTCTAACTTTCTCTGATTTGAACCTCTGCTGTGAGTCCAGTTTTAGATTCCGATGCTTCACTTCCGGTTAACTGTATCCCTTGGACCTTCTTATTGACGATAAGGCACAATGCCGATTTAAGTACAAGAGGACTGACACTCTAACTTTCTATGATTTGAACCTCTGCTGTGAGTCCAGTTTTAGATTCCGATGCTTCACTTCAGGTTTACTGTATACCTTGGACCTTCTTATTGACGATGACACACAGAAATTGCATCCGAATTTAATACAAACGGCACAATGTCGACATAAGTACAAGAAGACTGAATCACTAACTTTCTATGATTTGAACCTCTGCTCTGAGTCCAGTTTTAGATTCCCTTTCTTCACTTCAGATTTACTGCATCCCTTGGACCTTCTTATTGACGATAAGGCACAATGCCGACTTAAGTACAAGAGAACTGACACTCTAACTTTCTATGATTTGAACATCTGCTGTGAGTCAAGTTTTAGATTCCGATGCTTCACTTCAGGTTTACTGTATCCCTTGGACCTTCTTATCGACGATGAAACACAGAAATTGCGTCCGAATTTAATACAAACCACACAATGCCGACTTAAGTACAAGAGGACTGACACACTAACTTTCTATGATTTGAACCTCTCCTGTGAGTCCAGATTTAGATTCCGATACTTCACTTCAGATTTACTGTGTCCCTTGGACCTTCTTATTGACGAAAAGGCACAATGCCGACTTAAGTACAAGAGGACTGACACTCTAACTTTCTATGATTTGAACCTCTGCTGTGAGTCCAGTTTTAGGTTCCGATGCTTCACTTCACGTTTACTGTATCCCTTGGACATTCTTATTGACGATGACACACAGAAATTGCATCCGAATTTAATACAAAAGGCACAATGCCGACTTAAGTACAAGAACACTGAATCACTAACTTTCTATGATTTGAACCTCTGCTCTGAATCCAGTTTTAGATTCCCTTTCTTCACTTCAGATTTACTGTATCCCTTGGACCTTCTTATAGACGATAAGGCACAATGCCGACTTAAGTACAAGAGGACTGACACTCTAACTTTCTATGATTTGAACCTCTGCTGTGAGTCCAGTTTTAGATTCCGATGCTTCACTTCCGGTTTACTGTATCCCTTGGACCTTCTTATTGACGATCAAACACAGAAATTGCATCTGAATTTAATACAAAAGGCACAATGCCGACTTAAGTACAAGAGGACTGACTCTCTCTCTGTGATTTGAACCTCTGCTGTGAGTCCGGTTTTAGATTCCGATGCTTCAATTCAGGTTCACTGTAACCGTTGGACCGTCTTATTAACGATGAAACACAGAAATTGCATCCGAATGTAATACAAAAGGCACAATGCCGACTTAAGAACAAGAGGACTGACACTCTAACTTTCTATGATTTGAACCGCTCCTGTGACTCCAGTTTTAGATTCCGATGCTTCACTTCAGGTTTAATGTATACCTTGGACCTTCTTATTGACGATGAAACACAGAAATTGCATCCGAATTTAATACAAAAGGCACAATGCCGACTTCAGTACAAGAGGACTGACACTCTAACTTTCTATGATTTGAACCTCTCCTGGGAGTCCAGTTTTAGATTCCGATGCTTCACTACAGGTTTACTGTTTCCCTTGGACCTTCTTATTGACGATAAAACACAGAAATTGCATCCGAATTAAATACAAAAGGCACAATGCCGACTTAATTACAAGAGGACTGACACTCTAACTTTCTATGATTTGAACCTCTCCTGTGGCTCCAGTTTTAGATTCCGATGCTTCACTTCAGGTTTCCATATACCTTGGCCGTTTTATTGACGATAAAACACAGAAATTGCATCCGAATTTAATACAAAAGGCACAATGCCGACTTAACTACAAGTGGACTGACACTCTAACTTTCTATGATTTGAACCTCTGCTGTGAGTCCAGTTTTAGGTTCCGATGCTTCACTTCACGGTTACTGTATCCCTTGGACATTCTTATTGACGATGACACACAGAAATTGCATCCGAATTTAATACAAAAGGCACAATGCCGACTTAAGTACAAGAAGACTGATTCACTAACTTTCTATGATTTGAACCTCTGCTCTGAGTCCAGTTTTAGATTCCCTTTCTTCACTTCAGGTTTACTGTTTCACTTGGACCTTCTTATAGACGATAAGGCACAATGCCGACTTAAGTACAAGAGGACTGACACTCTAACTTTCTATGATTTGAACCTCTGCTGTGAGTCCAGTTTTAGATTCCGATTCTTCACTTCAGGTTTACTGTATCCCATGGACCTACTTATTGACGATGAAACACAGAAATTGCATCCGAATTTAATACAAAAGGCACAATGCCGACTTAAGTACAAGAGGACTGACACACTAACTTTCTATGATTTGAACCTCTCCTGTGAGTCCAGTTTTAGATTCCGATGCTTCAATTCAGATTTACTGTATCCCTTGGACCTTCTTATTGACGATAAGGCACAATGCCGACTTAAGTACAAGAGGACTGACACACTAACTTTCTATGATTTCAACCTCTGCTGTGAGTCCAGTTTTAGATTCCGATGCTTCACTTCCGGTTTACTGTATCCCTTGGACCTTCTTATTGACGATCAAACACAGAAATTGCATCCGAATTTAATACAAAAGGCACAATGCAACTTAAGTACACGAGGACTGACACTCTCTCTGTGATTTGAACCTCTGCTTTGAGCCCGGTTTTAGATTCCGATGCTTCAATTCAGTTTCACTGTAACCGTTGGACCGTCTTATTAACGATGAAACACAGAAATTGCATCCGAATTTAATACAAAAGGCACAATGCCGACTTAAGTACAAGAGGACTGACACTCCAACTTTCTATGATTAAAAAATCTCCAGTGTGTCCAGTTTTAGATTCCGATGCTACACTTCAGGTTTACTGTATCCCTTGGACCTTCTTATTGACGTTGAAACACAGAAATTGCATCCGAATTTAATACAAAAGGCCCAATGACGGCTTAAGTACAAGAGGACTGACACTCTAACTTTCTATGATTTGAACCACTATTGTGAGTCCAATTTTAGATTCCGATGCATCACTTCAGGTTTACTGTATCCCTTGGACCTTCTTATTGACGATGAAACACAGAAATTGCAACCGAATTTAATACAAAAGGCACAATGCCGACTTAAGTACAAGAGGACTGACACTCTAACTTTCTATGAATTGAATACTCTCCTGTGAGTCCAGTTTTAGATTCCGATACTCCACTTCAGGTTTACTGTCTCCCATGGACCTTTTTATTGCCGATGAAACAGAAATTGCATCCGAATTTAATACAAAAGGCACAATGCCGACTTAAGTACAAGGGGACTGATACTACAACTTTCTATGATTAGAACCTCTCCTGTGACTCCGGTTATAGTTTCCGATGCTTCATTTCAGGTTTACTGTATAATTTGGGCCTTCTTAATGACGACGAAACACAGAAATTGCATCCGAATTTAATACAAAAGGCACAATGCTGACTTAAGTACTAGAGGACTGACAGTCTAAGTTTCTATGATATCAACCTCTCCTGTGAGTCCAGTTTTAGATTCCGTTGCTTCACTTCAGGTTTACTGTATCCATTGGACCTTCTTATTGACGATGAATCACAGAAATTGCATCCGAATTTAATACAAAAGGCACAATGACGACTTAAGTACAAGAGGACTGACACTCCAACTTTCTATGATTTAAAAATCTCCAGTGAGTCCAGTTTTAGATTCCGATGCTTCACTTCAGGTTTACTGTATCCCTTGGACCTTCTTATTGACGATGAAACACAGAAATTGCATCCGAATTTAATACAAAAGGTCCATGCCGGCTTAAGTACAAGAGGACTGACACTCTAACTTTCTATGATTTGAACCTCTCCTGTGAGTCCAGTTGTAGATTCTGATGCATCACTTCAGGTTTACTGTATCCCTTGGACTTTCTTATTGACGATGAAGCACAGAAATTGCATCCGATTTTAATACAAACGGCACAATGCCGACTTAAGTACAAGAGGACTGACACTTTAACTTTCTATGATTTGAACCTCTCCTGTGAGTCCAGTTTTAGATTTCGATGGTTCACTGCAGGTTTACTGTATAGCTTGGACCTTCTTGTTGATGATGAAATACAGAAATTGCTTCCTAATTTAATACAAAAGGCATAATGCCGACTTAATTACAAGAGGACTGACACTCTAACTTTCTATGATTTGACCCTCTCCTGTGGGTCCAGTTTTAGATCCCGATGCTTCACTTCAGGTTTACCGTATACCTTGGCCGTCTTATTAACGATGAAACACAGAAATTGCATCCGAATTTAATACAAAAGGCACAATGCCGACTTAAGTACAAGAGGACTGACACTCCAACTTTCTATGATTTAAAAATCTCCTGTGAGTCCAGTTTTAGATTCCGATGCTTCACTTCAGGTTTACTGTATCCCTTGGATCTTGTTATTGATGATGAAACACAGAAATTGCATCCGAATTTAATACAAAAGGCCCAATGCCGGCTTAAGTACAAGAGGACTCACACTCTAACTTTCTGTGATTTGAACCTCTCCTGTGAGTCCAGTTTTAGATTACGATGCATCACTTCAGGTTTACTGTATAGCTTGGACCTTCTTGTTGATGATGAAACACAGAAATTGCATCCTAATTTAATACAAAAGGCACAATGCCGACTTAATTACAAGAGTACTGACACTCTAACATTCTATGATTTGAACCTCTCCTGTGGGTCCAGTTTTAGATTCCGATGCTTCACTTCAGGTTTACCGTATACCTTAGCCGCCTTATTAACGATGAAACACAGAAATTGCATCCGAATTTAATACAAAAGACACAGTGCCGACTTAAGTACAAGAGGACTGACACTCTAACTTTCTATGATTTGAACCTCTCCTGTGAGTCCAGTTTTAGATTCTGATGCTTCACTTCAGGTTTACTGTATCACTTGGAACTTCTTATTGACGCTGTAACACAGAAATTGCATCCGAATTTTATACATAAGGCACAATGCCGATTTAAGTACAAGAGGACTGACACTCTAACTTTCTATGATTTGAACCTCTCCTGTGGGTCCAGTTTTAGATTCCGTTGCTTCACTTCAGGTTTACTGTATCCCTTGGACCTTCTTATTGGCGATGAATCACAGAAATTGCATCCGAATTTAATACAAAAGGCCCAATGCCGGCTTAAGTAAAAGAGGACTGACACTCCAACTTTCTATGATTTAAAAATCTCCAGTCAGTCCAGGTTTAGATTCCGATGCTTCACTTCAGGTTTCTGTATCCCTTGGACCTTCTTATTGACGATGAAACACAGAAATTGCATCCGAATTTAATACAAAAGGCCCAATGCCGGCTTAAGTACAAGAGGACTGACACTCTAACTTTCTATGATTTGAACCTCTCCTGTGAGTCCAGTTTTAGATTCTGATGCATCACTTCAGGTTTACTGTATCCCTTGGACTTTCTCATTGACGATGAAGCACAGAAATTGCATCCGATTTTAATACAAACGGCACAATGCCGACTTAAGTACAAGAGGACTGACACTTTAACTTTCTATGATTTGAACCTCTCCTGTGGGTCCAGTTTTAGATTCCGATGGTTCACTTCAGGTTTACTGTATAGCTTGGACCTTCTTGTTGATGATGAAACACAGAAATTGCTTCCTAATTTAATACAAAAGGCATAATGCCGACTTAATTACAAGAGGACTGACACTCTAACTTTCTATGATTTGAACCTCTCCTGTGGGTCCAGTTTTAGATCCCGATGCTTCACTTCAGGTTTACCGTATACCTTTGCCGTCTTATTGACGATGAAACACAGAAATTGCATCCGAATTTAATACAAAAGGCACAATGCCGACTTAATTACAAGAGGACTGACACTCTAACATTCTATGATTTGAACCTCTCCTGTGGGTCCAGTTTTAAATTCCGATGCTTCACTTCAGGTTTACCGTATACCTTGGCCGCCTTATTAACGATGAAACACAGAAATTGCATCCGAATTTAATACAAAAGACACAATGCCGACTTAAGTACAAGAGGACTGACACTCTAAATTTCTATGATTTGAACGTCTCCTGTGAGTCCAGTTTTAGATTCTGATGCTTCACTTCAGGTTTACTGTATCACTTGGAACTTCTTATTGACGCTGTAACACAGAAATTGCATCCGAATTTTATACAAAAGGCACAATGCCGATTTAAGTACAAGAGGACTGACACTCTAACTTTCTATGATTTGAACCTCTCCTGTGGGTCCAGTTTTAGTTTCCGTTGCTTCACTTCAGGTTTACTGTATCCCTTGGACCTTCTTATTGGCGATGAATCACAGAAATTGCATCCGAATTTAGTACAAAAGGCCCAATGCCGGCTTAAGTAAAAGAGGACTGACACTCCAACTTTCTATGATTTAAAAATCTCCAGTGAGTCCAGTTTTAGATTCCGATGCTTCACTTCAGGTTTACTGTATCCCTTGGACCTTCTTATTGACGATGAAACACAGAAATTGCATCCGAATTTAATACAAAAGGCCCAATGCCGGCATAAGTACAAGAGGACTGACACTCTAACTTTCTATGATTTGAACCTCTCCTGTGAGTCTAGTTTTAGATTCTGATGCATCACTTCAGGTTTACTGTATCCCTTGGACTTTCTTATTGACGATGAAGCACAGAAATTGCATCCGATTTTAATACAAACGGCACAATGCCGACTTAAGTACAAGAGGACTGACACTTTAACTTTCTATGATTTGAACCTCTCCTGTGAGTCCAGTTTTAGATTCCGATGGTTCACTTCAGGTTTACTGTATAGCTTTGACCTTCTTGTTGATGATGAAACACAGAAATTGCTTCCTAATTTAATACAAAAGGCATAATGCCGACTTAATTACAAGAGGACTGACACTCTAACTTTCTATGATTTGAACCTCTCCTGTGGGTTCAGTTTTAGATCCCGGTGCTTCACTTCAGGTTTACTGTATCCCTTGGATCTTGTTATTGATGATGAAACACAGAAATTGCATCCGAATTTAATACAAAAGGCCCAATGCCGGCTTAAGTACAAGAGGACTCACACTCTAACTTTCTATGATTTGAACCTCTCCTGTGAGTCCAGTTTTAGATTACGATGCATCACTTCAGGTTTACTGTATAGCTTGGACCTTCTTGTTGATGATGAAACACAGAAATTGCATCCTAATTTAATACAAAAGGCACAATGCCGACTTAATTACAGGAGGACTGACACTCTAACATTCTATGATTTGAACCTCTCCTGTGGGTCCAGTTTTACATTCCGATGCTTCACTTCAGGTTTACCGTATACCTTGGCCGCCTTATTAACGATGAAACACAGAAATTGCATCCGAATTTAATACAAAAGACACAATGCCGACTTAAGTACAAGAGGACTGACACTCTAACTTTCTATGATTTGAACCTCTCCTGTGAGTCCAGTTTTAGATTCTGATGCTTCACTTCAGGTTTACTGTATCACTTGGAACTTCTTATTGACGCTGTAACACAGAAATTGCATCTGAATTATATACAAATGGCACAATGCCGATTTAAGTACAAGAGGACGGACACTCTAACTTTCTATGATTTGAACCTCTCCTGTGGATCCAGTTTTAGATTCTGTTGCTTCACTTCAGGTTTACTGTATCCCTTGGACCTTCTTATTGGCGATGAATCACAGAAATTGCATCCGAATTTAATACAAAAGGCCCAATGCCGGCTTAAGTAAAAGAGGACTGACACTCTAAATTTCTATGATTTGAACCTGTCCTGTGAGTCCAGTTTTCGATTCCGATGCATCACTTCAGGTTCACTGTATCCCATGGACCTTCTTATTAACGATGAAGCACAGATATTGCATCGGAATTAAATTCAAAAGGCACAATGCCGACTTAAGTACAAGAGGACTGACACTCTAACTTTCTATGATTTGAACCTCTCCTGTGGGTCCAGATTTAGATTCCGATGCTTCACTTCAGGTTTACTGTATGCCTGTGACCTTCTTATTGACGATGAAACACAGAAATTGCTTCTGAATTTAATACAATAGGCACAATGCCGACTTAAGTATAAGAGGACTGACACTATAACTTTCTATGATTTGAAGCTCTCCTGTGAGTCCAGTTTTAGATTCTGATGCTTCACTTCAGGTTTACTCTACACCTTGGACCGTCTTATTGACAATGAAACACCGAAATTGCATCCGAATTTAATACAAAACGCACAATGCCGACTTAACTACAAGAGAAATGGCACTCTAACTCTCTATGATTTGAACCTCTCCTGTGAGTACAGTTATAGATTCCGATGCTTCACTTCAGGTTTACTGTATCACTTGGACCTTCTTATTGGCGATGAATCACAGAAATTGCATCCGAATTTAATACAAAAGGCACAATGCCGACTTAAGTACTAGAGGACTGACACTTTAAGTTTCTATGATTTCAACCTCTCCTGTGAGTCCAGTTTTAGAATCCGTGACTTCACTTCAGGTTTACTGTATCCCTTGGACCTTCTTATTGGCGATGAGTCACAGAAATTGCATCCGAATTTAATACAAAAGGCACAATGCCGACTTAAGTACAAGAGGACTGACACTCCAAATTCCTATGATTTCAAAATCTCCTGTTAGTCCAGTTTTAGCTTCCGATGCTTCACTTCAGGTTTACTGTATCCCTTGGACCTTATTAATGACGATGAAACACAGAAATTGCATCAGAATTTAATACAAAAGGCACAATGCCGACTTAAGAACAAGAGGACTGACACTCTAACTTTATATGATTTGAACCACTCCTGTGAGTCCAGTTTTAGATTCCGATACTCCACTTCAGGTTTACTGTCTCCCATGGACCTTCTTATTGACGATGAAACACAGAAATTGCATCCGAATTTAATACAAACGGTACAATGCCGACTTAAGTACAAGAGGACTGACACTTTAACTTTCTATGATTTGAACCTCTTCTGTGAGTCCTGTTTTAGATTCCGATGCTTCACTTCAGGTTTGCTGTATCCCTTGGACCTTCTTATTGACGATGAAACACAGAAATTGCATCCGAATTTAATACAAAAGGCGCAATGACGACTTAAGTACAAGAGGACTGACACTCTAACTTTCTATGATTTGAGCCCCTCCTGTGAGTCCAGTTTTAGATTCCAATGCTTCACTTCAGGTTTAATGTATAGCTTGGACCTTCTTGTTGATAATGAAACACAGAAATTGCATCCTATTTTAATACAAAAGGCATAATGCAGGCTTAACTACAAGATGACTGCCACTTTAACTTTCTATGATTTGAACCTCTCCTGTGGGTCCAGTTTTAGATTCCGATGCTTCACTTCATGTTTACCGTATACCTTGGCCGTCTTGTTGACGATGAAACACAGAAATTGCATCCGAATTTAATGCAAAAGGTACAATGCCGACTTAAGTACAAGAGGACTGACACTCCAACTTTCTATGATTTAAAAATCTCCTGTGTGTCCAGTTTTAGATTCCGATGCTTCACTTCAGGTTTACTGTATCCCTTGGATCTTCTTATTGACGATGAAACACAGAAATTGCATCCGAATTTAATACAAAAGGCCCAATTCCGGCTTAAGTACAAGAGGACTGACACTCTAACTTTCTTTTATTTGAACCTCTCCTGTGAGTCCAGTTTTAGATTCCGATGCATCACTTCAGGTTTACTGTATCCCTTGGACCTTCTTATTGACGATGAAGCACAGAAATTGCATCCGAATTTAATACAAACGGCACAATGCCGACTTAAGTACAAAAGGACTGACACTTTAACTTTCTATGATTTGAACCTCTCCTGTGGGTCCAGATTTAGATTCCGATGCTTCACTTCAGGTTTACTGTATGCCTGTGACCTTCTTATTGACGATGAAACACAGAAATTGCTTCTGAATTTAATACAATAGGCACAATGCCGACTTAAGTACAAGAGGACTCACACTATAAATTTCTATGATTTGAAGCTCTCCTGTGAGTCCAGTTTTAGATTCTGATGCTTCACTTCAGGTTTACTCTACACCTTGGACCGTCTTATTGACAATGAAACACTGAAATTGCATACGAATTTAATACAAAACGCACAATGCCGACTTAACTACAAGAGAAATGGCACTCTAACTCTCTATGATTTGAACCTCTCCTGTGAGTACAGTTATAGATTCCGATGCTTCACTTCAGGTTTACTGTATCACTTGGACCTTCTTATTGACGATGTAACACAGAAATTGCATCCGAATTTCATATAAAATGCACAATGCCGAATAAAGTACAAGAGGATTGACACTCTAACTTTCTGTGATTTGAACCTCTCCTGTGAGTCCAGTTTTAGATTCCGATACTTCACTTCAGGTTTACGGTATCCTTTGGACCTTCTTATTGACGATGAAACACACAAATTGCATCCGAATTTTATACAAAAGGCACAATGCCGACTTAGGCACAAGAGGACTAACACTCTAACTTTCTATGATTTGAACCTCTCCTGTGAGTCCAGTTTTAGATTCCGATGCTTCACTTCAGGTTTACTGTACAGCTTGGACCTTCTTGTTGATGATGAAACACAGAAATTGCATCCTAATTTAATACAAAAGGCACAATGCCGACTTAATTACAAGAGGACTGGCACTGTAACTTTCTGTGATTTGAACCTATCCTGTGAGTCCTGTTTCAGATTCCGATGCTTCAATTCAGCTTCACTGTAACCCATGGTCCGTCTTATTAACGATGAAACACAGAAATTGCATCAGAATTTAATACAAAAGGCACAATGCCGACTTAAGAACAAGAGGACTGACACTCTAACTTTCTATGATTTGAACCTCTCCTGTGGGTCCAGTTTTAGTTTCCGTTGCTTCACTTCAGGTTTACTGTATCCCTTGGACCTTCTTATTGGCGATGAATCACAGAAATTGCATCCGAATTTAGTACAAAAGGCCCAATGCCGGCTTAAGTAAAAGAGGACTGACACTCCAACTTTCTATGATTTAAAAATCTCCAGTGAGTCCAGTTTTAGATTCCGATGCTTCACTTCAGGTTTACTGTATCCCTTGGACCTTCTTATTGACGATGAAACACAGAAATTGCATCCGAATTTAATACAAAAGGCCCAATGCCGGCATAAGTACAAGAGGACTGACACTCTAACTTTCTATGATTTGAACCTCTCCTGTGAGTCTAGTTTTAGATTCTGATGCATCACTTCAGGTTTACTGTATCCCTTGGACTTTCTTATTGACGATGAAGCACAGAAATTGCATCCGATTTTAATACAAACGGCACAATGCCGACTTAAGTACAAGAGGACTGACACTTTAACTTTCTATGATTTGAACCTCTCCTGTGAGTCCAGTTTTAGATTCCGATGGTTCACTTCAGGTTTACTGTATAGCTTTGACCTTCTTGTTGATGATGAAACACAGAAATTGCTTCCTAATTTAATACAAAAGGCATAATGCCGACTTAATTACAAGAGGACTGACACTCTAACTTTCTATGATTTGAACCTCTCCTGTGGGTTCAGTTTTAGATCCCGGTGCTTCACTTCAGGTTTACTGTATCCCTTGGATCTTGTTATTGATGATGAAACACAGAAATTGCATCCGAATTTAATACAAAAGGCCCAATGCCGGCTTAAGTACAAGAGGACTCACACTCTAACTTTCTATGATTTGAACCTCTCCTGTGAGTCCAGTTTTAGATTACGATGCATCACTTCAGGTTTACTGTATAGCTTGGACCTTCTTGTTGATGATGAAACACAGAAATTGCATCCTAATTTAATACAAAAGGCACAATGCCGACTTAATTACAGGAGGACTGACACTCTAACATTCTATGATTTGAACCTCTCCTGTGGGTCCAGTTTTACATTCCGATGCTTCACTTCAGGTTTACCGTATACCTTGGCCGCCTTATTAACGATGAAACACAGAAATTGCATCCGAATTTAATACAAAAGACACAATGCCGACTTAAGTACAAGAGGACTGACACTCTAACTTTCTATGATTTGAACCTCTCCTGTGAGTCCAGTTTTAGATTCTGATGCTTCACTTCAGGTTTACTGTATCACTTGGAACTTCTTATTGACGCTGTAACACAGAAATTGCATCTGAATTATATACAAATGGCACAATGCCGATTTAAGTACAAGAGGACGGACACTCTAACTTTCTATGATTTGAACCTCTCCTGTGGATCCAGTTTTAGATTCTGTTGCTTCACTTCAGGTTTACTGTATCCCTTGGACCTTCTTATTGGCGATGAATCACAGAAATTGCATCCGAATTTAATACAAAAGGCCCAATGCCGGCTTAAGTAAAAGAGGACTGACACTCTAAATTTCTATGATTTGAACCTGTCCTGTGAGTCCAGTTTTCGATTCCGATGCATCACTTCAGGTTCACTGTATCCCATGGACCTTCTTATTAACGATGAAGCACAGATATTGCATCGGAATTAAATTCAAAAGGCACAATGCCGACTTAAGTACAAGAGGACTGACACTCTAACTTTCTATGATTTGAACCTCTCCTGTGGGTCCAGATTTAGATTCCGATGCTTCACTTCAGGTTTACTGTATGCCTGTGACCTTCTTATTGACGATGAAACACAGAAATTGCTTCTGAATTTAATACAATAGGCACAATGCCGACTTAAGTATAAGAGGACTGACACTATAACTTTCTATGATTTGAAGCTCTCCTGTGAGTCCAGTTTTAGATTCTGATGCTTCACTTCAGGTTTACTCTACACCTTGGACCGTCTTATTGACAATGAAACACCGAAATTGCATCCGAATTTAATACAAAACGCACAATGCCGACTTAACTACAAGAGAAATGGCACTCTAACTCTCTATGATTTGAACCTCTCCTGTGAGTACAGTTATAGATTCCGATGCTTCACTTCAGGTTTACTGTATCACTTGGACCTTCTTATTGGCGATGAATCACAGAAATTGCATCCGAATTTAATACAAAAGGCACAATGCCGACTTAAGTACTAGAGGACTGACACTTTAAGTTTCTATGATTTCAACCTCTCCTGTGAGTCCAGTTTTAGAATCCGTGACTTCACTTCAGGTTTACTGTATCCCTTGGACCTTCTTATTGGCGATGAGTCACAGAAATTGCATCCGAATTTAATACAAAAGGCACAATGCCGACTTAAGTACAAGAGGACTGACACTCCAAATTCCTATGATTTCAAAATCTCCTGTTAGTCCAGTTTTAGCTTCCGATGCTTCACTTCAGGTTTACTGTATCCCTTGGACCTTATTAATGACGATGAAACACAGAAATTGCATCAGAATTTAATACAAAAGGCACAATGCCGACTTAAGAACAAGAGGACTGACACTCTAACTTTATATGATTTGAACCACTCCTGTGAGTCCAGTTTTAGATTCCGATACTCCACTTCAGGTTTACTGTCTCCCATGGACCTTCTTATTGACGATGAAACACAGAAATTGCATCCGAATTTAATACAAACGGTACAATGCCGACTTAAGTACAAGAGGACTGACACTTTAACTTTCTATGATTTGAACCTCTTCTGTGAGTCCTGTTTTAGATTCCGATGCTTCACTTCAGGTTTGCTGTATCCCTTGGACCTTCTTATTGACGATGAAACACAGAAATTGCATCCGAATTTAATACAAAAGGCGCAATGACGACTTAAGTACAAGAGGACTGACACTCTAACTTTCTATGATTTGAGCCCCTCCTGTGAGTCCAGTTTTAGATTCCAATGCTTCACTTCAGGTTTAATGTATAGCTTGGACCTTCTTGTTGATAATGAAACACAGAAATTGCATCCTATTTTAATACAAAAGGCATAATGCAGGCTTAACTACAAGATGACTGCCACTTTAACTTTCTATGATTTGAACCTCTCCTGTGGGTCCAGTTTTAGATTCCGATGCTTCACTTCATGTTTACCGTATACCTTGGCCGTCTTGTTGACGATGAAACACAGAAATTGCATCCGAATTTAATGCAAAAGGTACAATGCCGACTTAAGTACAAGAGGACTGACACTCCAACTTTCTATGATTTAAAAATCTCCTGTGTGTCCAGTTTTAGATTCCGATGCTTCACTTCAGGTTTACTGTATCCCTTGGATCTTCTTATTGACGATGAAACACAGAAATTGCATCCGAATTTAATACAAAAGGCCCAATTCCGGCTTAAGTACAAGAGGACTGACACTCTAACTTTCTTTTATTTGAACCTCTCCTGTGAGTCCAGTTTTAGATTCCGATGCATCACTTCAGGTTTACTGTATCCCTTGGACCTTCTTATTGACGATGAAGCACAGAAATTGCATCCGAATTTAATACAAACGGCACAATGCCGACTTAAGTACAAAAGGACTGACACTTTAACTTTCTATGATTTGAACCTCTCCTGTGGGTCCAGATTTAGATTCCGATGCTTCACTTCAGGTTTACTGTATGCCTGTGACCTTCTTATTGACGATGAAACACAGAAATTGCTTCTGAATTTAATACAATAGGCACAATGCCGACTTAAGTACAAGAGGACTCACACTATAAATTTCTATGATTTGAAGCTCTCCTGTGAGTCCAGTTTTAGATTCTGATGCTTCACTTCAGGTTTACTCTACACCTTGGACCGTCTTATTGACAATGAAACACTGAAATTGCATACGAATTTAATACAAAACGCACAATGCCGACTTAACTACAAGAGAAATGGCACTCTAACTCTCTATGATTTGAACCTCTCCTGTGAGTACAGTTATAGATTCCGATGCTTCACTTCAGGTTTACTGTATCACTTGGACCTTCTTATTGACGATGTAACACAGAAATTGCATCCGAATTTCATATAAAATGCACAATGCCGAATAAAGTACAAGAGGATTGACACTCTAACTTTCTGTGATTTGAACCTCTCCTGTGAGTCCAGTTTTAGATTCCGATACTTCACTTCAGGTTTACGGTATCCTTTGGACCTTCTTATTGACGATGAAACACACAAATTGCATCCGAATTTTATACAAAAGGCACAATGCCGACTTAGGCACAAGAGGACTAACACTCTAACTTTCTATGATTTGAACCTCTCCTGTGAGTCCAGTTTTAGATTCCGATGCTTCACTTCAGGTTTACTGTACAGCTTGGACCTTCTTGTTGATGATGAAACACAGAAATTGCATCCTAATTTAATACAAAAGGCACAATGCCGACTTAATTACAAGAGGACTGGCACTGTAACTTTCTGTGATTTGAACCTTTCCTGTGAGTCCTGTTTCAGATTCCGATGCTTCAATTCAGCTTCACTGTAACCCATGGTCCGTCTTATTAACGATGAAACACAGAAATTGCATCAGAATTTAATACAAAAGGCACAATGCCGACTTAAGAACAAGAGGACTGACACTCTAACTTAATATGATTTGAACCTCTTCTGTGAGTCCAGTTTTAGATTCCGATGCTTCACTTCTGGTTTGCTGTATCCCATGGACCTTCTTATTGACGATGAAACACAGAAATTGCATCCGAATTTAATACAAAAGGCGCAATGACGACTTAAGTACAAGAGGACTGACACTCTAACTTTCTATGATTTGAGCCCCTCCTGTGAGTCCAGTTTTAGATTCCAATGCTTCACTTCAGGTTTTATGTATAGCTTGGACCTTCTTGTTGATGATGAAACACAGAAATTGCATCCTAATTTAATACAAAAGGCATAATGCAGACTTAACTACAAGATGACTGCCACTTTAACTTTCTATGATTTGAACCTCTCCTGTGGGTCCAGTTTTAGATTCCGATGCTTCACTTCATGTTTACCATATACCTTGGCCGTCTTATTGACGATGAAACACAGAAATTGCATCCGAATTTAATGCAAAATGTACAATGCCGACTTAAGTACAAGAGGACTGACACTCCAACTTTCTATGATTTAAAAATCTCCTGTGTGTCCAGTTTTAGATTCCGATGCTTCACTTCAGGTTTACTGTATCCCTTGGATCTTCTTATTGACGATGAAACACAGAAATTGCATCCGAATTTAATACAAAAGGCCCAATGCCGGCTTAAGTACAAGAGGACTGACACTCTAACTTTCTTTTATTTGAACCTCTCCTGTGAGTCCAGTTTTAGATTCCGATGCATCACTTCAGGTTTACAGTATCCCTTGGACCTTCTTATTGACGATGAAGCACAGAAATTGCATCCGAATTTAATACAAACGGCACAATGCCGACTTAAGTACAAAAGGACTGACACTTTAACTTTCTATGATTTGAACCTCTCCTGTGGGTCCAGATTTAGATTCCGATGCTTCACTTCAGGTTTACTGTATGCCTGTGACCTTCTTATTGACGATGAAACACAGAAATTGCTTCTGAATTTAATACAAAAGGCACAATGCCGACTTAAGTACAAGAGGACTGACACTGAAACTTTCTGTGATTTGAACCTTTCCTGTGAGTCCTGTTTCAGATTCCGATGCTTCACTTCAGGTTCATTGTATCCCGTGGACCATCTTATTAGCGATGAAGCACAGATATTGCATCGGAATTAAATTCAAAAGGCACAATGCCGACTTAAGTACAAGAGGACTGACACTCTAACTTTTTATGATTTGAACCTCTCCTCTGAGTCCTCTTTCAGATTCCGATGCTTCACTTCTGGTTTACTGTATGCCTGTGACCTTCTTATTGACGAAGAAACACAGAAATTGCTTCTAAATTTCATACAATAGGCACAATGCCGACTTAAGTACAAGAGAAATGACACTCTAACTCTCTATGATTTAAACCTCTCCTGTGAGTACAGTTATAGATTCCGATGCTTCACTTCAGGTTTACTGTATCACTTGGACCTTCTTATTGACGCTGTAACACAGAAATTGCATCCGAAGTTTATACAAAAGGCACAATGACGACTAAAGTACAAGAGGACTGGCACTGAAACTTTCTGTGATTTGAACCTTTCCTGTGAGTCCTGTTTCAGATTCCGATGCTTCACTTCAGGTTCACTGTATCCCGTGGACCATCTTATTAACGATGAAGCACAGATATTGCATCGGAATTAAATTCAAAAGGCACAATGCCGACTTAAGTACAAGAGGACTGACACTCTAAGTTTCTATGGTTTGAACCTCTCCTGTGAGTCCTCTTTCAGATTCCGATGCTTCACTTCAGGTTTACTGTATCCCTTGGCCCTTCTTATTGACGATGAAACACTGAAATTGCATCCGAATTTAATACAAAAGGCAAAATGCCGACTTAAGTACAAGAGGACTGACACTCTAGCTTACTATGATTTGAACCTCTCCTGTGGGTCCAGATTTAGATTCCGATGCCTCACTTCAGGTTTACTGTATCCCTTGGACCTTCTTATTGACGATAAATCACAGTTATTGCATCGGAATTAAATTCCAAAAGCACAATTCCAACTAAGTACAAGAGGACTGACACTCTAACTTTCTATGATTTGAACCTCTCCAGTGAGTCCAGTTTTAGATTCCGATGCTTCACTTCAGGTTTACTGTATGCCTGTGAGCTTCTTATTGACGATGAAAAACTGAAATTGCATCCGAATTTCATACAAAAGGCACAATGCGGAATAAAGTACAAGAGGATTGACACTCTAACTTTCTGTGATTTGAACCTCTCCTGTGAGTCCAGTTTTAGATTCCGATGCTTCACTTCAGGTTTACGGTATCCTTTGGACGTTCTTATTGACGATGAAACACAGAAATTGCATCCGAATTTAATACAAAAGGCACAATGCCGACTTAAGTACAAGAGGACAGACACTCTAACTTTCTATGATTTGAACCTCTCCTGTGAGTCCAGTTTTAGATTCCGATGCTTCGCTTCAGGTTTACTGTATAGCTTGGACCTTCTTGTTGATGATGAAACACAGAAATTGCATCCTAATTTAATACAAAAGGCACAATGCTGACTTAATTACAAGAGGACTGACACTCTAACTTTCTATGATTTGAACCTCTCCTGTGGGTCCAGTTTTAGATTCTGATGCTTCACTTCAGGTTTACTGTATCACTTGGACCTTCTTATTGACGCTGTAACACAGAAATTGTATCCGAATTTTATACAAAAGGCACAATGACGACTAAAGTACAAGAAGACTGGCACTGTAACTTTCTGTGATATGAACCTTTCCTGTGTGTCCTGTTTCAGATTCCGATGCTTCACTTCAGGTTCACTGTATCCCATGGACCTTCTTATTAACGATGAAGCACAGATATTGCATCGGAATTAAATCAAAAGGCACAATGCCGACTTAAGTACATGAGGACTGACACTCTAACTTTCTATGATTTGAGCCACTCCTGTGAGTCCTCTTTCAGATTCCGATGCTTCACATCAGGTTTACTGTATCCCTTGGCCCTTCTTATAGACGATGAAACACTGAAATTGCATCCGAATTTAATACAAAAGACAAAATGCCGACTTAAGTACAAGAGGACTGACACTTTAACTTTCTATGATTTGAACCTCTCCTGTGAGTCCAGTTTTCGATTCCGATACTTCACTTCAGGTTTACTGAATCCCTTGGACCTTCGTATTGACGTTGAAACACAGAAATTGCATCCGAATATAATACAAAAGGCACAATGCCTACTTAAGTACAAGAGGACTGACACTCTAACATTCTATGATTTGAAACTCTTCTGTGAGTCTAGTTTTAGATTCCGATGCTTCACTTCAGGTTTGCTGTATCCATTGGACCTTCTTATTGTCGATGAAACACAGAAATTGCATCCGAATTTAATACAAAAGGCACAATGACGACTTAAGTACAAGAGGACTGACTCTCTAACTTTATATGATTTGAACCTCTCCTGTGGGTCCAGTTTTAGATTCCGATGCTTCACTTCAGGTTTGCCGTATACCTTGGCCGTCTTATTGACGATGAAACACAGAAATTGCATCCGAATTTAATACAAAAGGCACAATGCCGACTTAAGTACAAGAGGACTGACACTCTAACTATCTATGATTTGAACCTCTCCTGTGGGTCCAGTTTTAGATTCCGATGCTTCCTTTCAGGTTTACCGTATACCTTGGCCGTCTTATTGACGATGAAACACAGAAATTGAATCCGAATTTAATACAAAAGGCACAATGCCGACTTAAGTACAAGAGGACTGACACTCTAACTTTCTGCGATTTGAACCTCTCCTGTGGGTCCACTTTTAGATTCCGTTGCTTCACTTCAGGTTTACTGTGTCCCTTGGACCTTCTTATTGGCGATGAGTCACAGAAATTGCATCTGAATTTAATACAAAAGGCACAATGCCGACTTAAGTACAAGAGGACTGACACTCCAACTTTCTATGATTTAAAAATCTCCTGTGAATCCAGTTTTAGATTCCGATGCTTCACTTCAGGTTTACTGTATCCCTTGGACCTTCTTATTGACGATGAAAGACAGAAATTGCATCCGAATTTAATACAAAAGGCCCAATGCCGGCTTAAGTACAAGAGGACTGACACTCTAAATTTCTATGATTTGAACCTCTCCTTTGAGCCCAGTTTTAGATTCCGATGCATCACTTCAAGTTTACTGTATCCCTTGGACCTTCTTATTGACGATGAAGCATAGAAATTGCATCCGAATTTAATACAAACGGCACAATGACGACTTACGTACAAGAGGACTGACAATCTAACTTACTATGATTTGAACCTCTTCTGTGAGTCCAGTATTAGATTCCGATGCTTCACTTCAGGTTTGCAGTTTCCCTTGGACCTTCTTAATGACGATGAAACACAGAAATTGCATCCGAATTTAATACAAAAGCACAATGACGACTTAAGTACAAGAGGACTGACACTCTAACTTTCTATGATTTGAACCTCTCCTGTGAGTCCAGTTTTAGATTCCGATGCTTCACTTCAGGTTTACTGTATAGCTTGGACCTTCTTGTTGATGATGAAACACAGAAATTGCATCCTAATTTAATACAAAAGGCACAATGCCGACTTAATTACAAGAGGACTGACACTCTAACTTTCTATGATTTGAACCTCTCCTGTTGGTCCAGTGTTAGATTCCGATGCTTCACTTCAGGTTTACCGTATACCTTGGCCGTCTTATTGACGATGAAACACAGAAATTGCATCCGAATTTAATACAAAAGGCACAATGCCGACTTAAGTACAAGAGGACTGACACTCTAATTTTCTATGATATGAACCTCTCCTGTGAGTCCAGTTTTAGATTCTGATGCTTCACTTCAGGTTTACTGTATAGCTTGGACCTTCTTGTAGATGATGAAACACAGAAATTGCATCCTAATTTAATACAAAAATCACAATGCTGACTTAATTACAAGAGGACTGACACTCTAACTTTCTGTGATTTGAACCTTTCCTGTGAGTCCTGTTTCAGATTCCGATGCTTCACTTCAGGTTCACTGTATCCCGTGGACCATCTTATTAACGATTAAGCACAGATATTGCATCGGAATTAAATTCAAAAGGCACGATGCCGACTTAAGTACAAGAGGACTGACACTCAAACTTTCTATGATTTGAACCTCTCCTCTGAGTCCTCTTTCAGATTCCGATGCTTCACTTCAGGTTTACTGTATGCCTGTGACCTTCTTATTGACGATGAAACACAGAAATTGCTTCTAAATTTCATACAATAGGCACAATGCCGACTTAAGTACAAGAGAAATGACACTCTAACTCTCTGTGATTTGAACCTCTCCTGTGAGTACAGTTATAGATTCCGATGCTTCACTTCAGGTTTACTGTATCACTTGGACCTTCTTATTGACGATGTAACACAGAAATTGCATCCGAATGTCATACAAAAGGCACAATGCCGAATAAAGTACAAGAGGATTGACACTCTAACTTTCTGTGATTTGAACCTCTCCTGTGAGTCCAGTTTTAGATTCCGATGCTTCACTTCAGGTTTACGGTATCCTTTGGACCTTCTTATTGACGATGAAACACAGAAATTGCATCCGAATTTAATACAAAAGGCACAATGCCGACTTAAGTACAAGAGGACTGACACTCTAACTCTCTATGATTTGAACCTCTCCTGTGAGTCCAGTTTTAGATTCCGATGCTTCACTTCAGGTTTACTGTATAGCTTGGACCTTCTTGTTGATGATGAAACACAGAAATTGCATCCTAATTTAATACAAAAGGCACAATGCTGACTTAATTACAAGAGGACTGACACTCTAACTTTCTGTGATTTGAACCTCTCCTGTGGGTCCAGTTTTAGATTCTGATGCTTCACTTCAGGTTTACTGTATCACTTGGACCTTCTTATTGACGCTGTAACACAGAAATTGTATCCGAATTTTATACAAAAGGCCCAATGACGATTAAAGTACAAGAAGACTGGCACTGTAACTTTCTGTGATTTGAACCTTTCCTGTGAGTCCTGTTTCAGATTCCGATGCTTCACTTCAGGTTCACTGTATCCCATGGACCTTCTTATTAACGATGAAGCACAGATATTGCATCGGAATTAAATCAAAAGGCACAATGCCGACTTAAGTACAAGAGGACTGACACTCTAACTTTCTATGATTTGAACCTCACCTGTGAGTCCTCTTTCAGATTCCGATGCTTCACTTCAGGTTTACTGTATCCCTTGGCCCTTCTTATAGACGATGAAACACTGAAATTGCATCCGAATTTAATACAAATGGTAAAATGCCGACTTAAGTACAAAAAAACTGACACTCTAACTTTCTATGAATTGAACCTCTCCTGTGAGTCCAGATTTAGATTCCGATGCTTCACTTCAGAATTACTGTATCCCTTGGACCTTCTTATTGACAATGAATCACAGATATTGCATCGGAATTAAATTCCAAAAGCACAATGCCGACTTAAGTACAAGAGGACTGACACTCTACCTTTCTATGATTTGAACCTCTCCTGTGAGTCCAGTTTTAGATTCCGATGCTTCACTTCAGGTTTACTGTATGCCTGTGACCTTCTTATTGACGATGAAACACAGAAATTGCTTCTGAATTTAATACAATAGGCACAATGCCGACTTAAGTACAAGAGGACTGACACTTTAACTTTCTATGATTTGAACCTCTCCTGTGAGTCCAGTCTTAGATTCCGATGCTTCACTTCAGGTTTACTCTACACCTTTGACCGTCTTGTTGACAATGAAACACCGGAATTGTATCCGAATTTAATACAAAAGGGACAATGCCGACTTAAGTACAAGAAAAATGACACTCTAACTCTCTATGATTTGAACCTCTCCTGTGAGTACAGTTATAGATCCTGATGCTTCACTTCAGGTTTACTGTATCACTTGGACCTTCTTATTGACGATGTAACACAGAAATTGCATCCGAATTTAATACAAAAGGCACAATGCCGACTTAAGTACAAGAGGACTGACACTCTTAATTTCTTTGATTTGAGCCTCTCCTCTGAGTCCAGTTTTAGGTTCCGATCCTTCACTTCAGGTTTACTGTATACCTAGGAACATCTTATTGACGATGAAACACGGAAATTGCATCCGAATTTAATACAAAAGGCACAATGCCGACTTAAGTACAAGAGGACTGACACTCTAACTTTCTATGATTTGAACCTCTCCTGTGAGTCCAGTTTTAGATTCCGATGCTTCACTTCAGGTTTACTGTATCCCTTGGACCTTCTTATTGACGATGAAACACTGGATTTGCATCCGAATTTAAGACAAAAGGCACAATGCCTACTTAATTACAAGAGGACTGACACTCAAATTTTCTATGATTTGAACCTCTCCTGTGAGTCCAGTTTTAGATTCCGATGCTTCACTTCAGGTTTACTGTATCCCTTGGACCTTCTTATTGACGATGAAACACAAAAATTGCATCCGAATTTAATACAAAAGGTACAATGCCGACTTAAGTACAAGAGGACTGACACTATAAATTTCCATGAATTGAACCTCTCCTGTGAGTCCAGATTTAGATTCCGATGCTTCACTTCAGGTTTACTGTATACCTTGGACCCTCTTATTGACGATGAAACACAGAAATTGCATCCGAATTTAATACAAAAGGCACAATGCCGACTTAAGTACAAGAGGACTGAAACTCTAACTTTCTATGATTTGAACCTCTCCTGTGAGTCCAGTTTTAGATTCCGATGCTTCACTTCAGGTTTACTGTATACCTTGGACCCTCTTATTGACGAAGAAACACAGAAATTGCATCCGAATTAAAAACAAATGGCACAATGACGACATAAGTACAAGACGACTGACACTCTCACATTCTATGATTTGAACCTCTCCTGTGGTCCAGTTTCAGATGCCGATGCTTCACTTCAGGTGTACTGTATCACTTGGACCTTCTTATTGACGATGAAACACAGAAATTCCATCCGATTTTAATACAAAAGGCACAATGCCGACATAAGTACAAGAAGACTCACACTCAAACTTTCTATGATTTGAACCGCTCCTGTGAGTCCAGTTTTAGATTCCGATGCTTCCCTTCAGGTTTACTGTATGCCTGAGACCTTCTTATTGACGATGAAACACAGAAATTGCATCCGAATTTAATACAAAAGGCACAAGGCCGACTTAAGTACAAGAGGACTGACACTATAACTTTCTATGATTTGAACCACTCCTGTGAGTCCAGTTTTAGATTCCGATGCTTCACTTCAGGTTTACTCTATACCTTTGACCGTCTTATTGACGATGAAACACCGAAATTGCATCCAAATTTAATACAAAAGCACAATGCCGGCTTAAGTACAAGAGGAATGACACTCTAACTCTCTATGATTTGAACCTTTCCTGTGAATACAGTTTTTGATTCCGATGCTTCACATCAGGTTTACTGTATCACTTGGACCTTCTTATTGACGATGTAAAACAGAAATTGCATCCGAATTTAATACAAAAGGCACAATGCCGACTAAAGTACAAGAGGATTGACACTCTAACTTTCTGTGATTTGAACCTCTCCTGTGAGTCCTGTTTATGATTCCGATGCTTCACTACAGATTTACTGTATCCCTTGGACCTTCTTATTGACGATGAAGCACAGATATTGCATCGGAATTAAATTCAAAAGCACAATGCCGACTTAAGTACAAGAGGACTGACGCTCTAAATTCCTATGATTTGAACCTCTCCTGTGAGTCCAGTTTTAGATTCCGATGCTTCACTTCAGGTTTACTGTATACCTTGGACCCTCTTATTGACGATGAAACACAGAAATTGCATCCGAATTTAATACAAAAGGCACAATGCCGACTTAAGTACAAGAGGACTGAAACTCTAACTTTCGATGATTTGAACCTCTCCTGTGAGTCAAGTTTTAGATTCCGATGCTTCACTTCAGGTTTAGTGTATACCTAGGATCGTCTTATTGACGATGAAACACAGAAATGGCGTCTGAATTTAAAACAAAAGGCACAATGCAGACTTAAGTACAAGAGGACTGACACTCTAACTTTCTATGATTTGAACCTCTCCTGTGAGTCCAGTTTTAGATTCCGATGCTTCACTTCAGGTTTACTGTATCCCTTGGACCTTCTTATTGACGATGAAACACAAAAATTGCATCCGAATTTAATACAAAAGGCACAATGCCGACTTAAGTACAAGAGGACTGACACTATAAATTTCCATGATTTGAACCTCTCCTGTGAGTCCAGATTTAGATTCCGATGCTTCACTTCAGGTTTACTGTATACCTTGGACCCTCTTATTGACGATGAAACACAGAAATTGCATCCGAATTTAATACAAAAGGCACAATGCCGACTTAAGTACAAGAGGACTGAAACTCTAACTTTCTATGATTTGAACCTCTCCTGTGAGTCCAGGTTTAGATTCCGATGCTTCACTTTAGGTTTACTGTATACCTTGGACCCTCTTATTGACGATGAATCACAGAAATTGCATCCGAATTAAAAACAAATGGCACAATGACTACATAAGTACAAGACGACTGACACTCTCACATTCTATGATTTGAACCTCTCCTGTGGTCCAGTTTCAGATGCCGATGCTTCACTTCAGGTGTACTGTATCACTTGGACCTTCTTATTGACGATGAAACACAGAAATTCCATCCGATTTTAATACAAAACGCACAATGCCGACATAAGTACAAGAAGACTCACACTCAAACTTTCTATGATTTGAACCGCTCCTGTGAGTCCAGTTTTAGATTCCGATGCTTCCCTTCAGGTTTACTGTATGCCTGCGACCTTCTTATTGACGATGAAACACAGAAATTGCATCCGAATTTAATACAAAAGGCACAAGGCCGACTTAAGTACAAGAGGACTGACACTATAACTTTCTATGATTTGAACCACTCCTGTGAGTCCAGTTTTAGATTCCGATGCTTCACTTCAGGTTTACTCTATACCTTTGACCGTCTTATTGACGATGAAACACCGAAATTGCATCCAAATTTAATACAAAAGCACAATGCCGGCTTAAGTACAAGAGGAATGACACTCTAACTCTCTATGATTTGAACCTTTCCTGTGAGTACAGTTTTTGATTCCGATGCTTCACATCAGGTTTACTGTATCACTTGGACCTTCTTATTGACCATGTAAAACAGAAATTGCATCCGAATTTAATACAAAAGGCACAATGCCGACTAAAGTACAAGAGGATTGACACTCTAACTTTCTGTGATTTGAACCTCTCCTGTGAGTCCTGTTTATGATTCCGATGCTTCACTACAGATTTACTGTATCCCTTGGACCTTCTTATTGACGATGAAACACTGAAATTGCATCTGATTTTAATACAAAAAGCACAATGCCGACTTAAGAACAAAAGGACTGACACTCTTACTTTCTATCATTTGAACTTCTCCTGTGAGTCCAGTTTTGGATTCTGATGCTTCACTTCAGGTTTACGGTATCCCTTGGACCTTCATATTGACGATGAAATACAGAAATTGCATCCGAATTTAATACAAAAGGCACAATGCCGACTTAAGTACAAGAGAACAGACACTCTAACTTTCTATGATTTGAACCTCTCCTGTGAGTCCAGTTTTAGATTTCGATGCTTCACTTCAGATTTACTGTATCCCTTGGACCTTCTTATTGACGATGAAACACTGAAATTGCATCTGATTTTAATACAAAAAGCACAATGCCGACTTAAGTACAAGAGGACTGACACTCTAACTTTCTATGATTTGAACCGCTCCTATGAGTCCAGCTTTAGATTCCGATGCTTCAATTCAGGTTTACTGTATCCCTTGGACCTTATTATTGACGATGAAGCACAGATATTGCATCGGAATTAAATTCAAAAAGCACAATGCCGACTTGAGTACAGGAGGACTGACACTATAATTTTCTATGATTTGAACCTTTCCTGTGAGCCCAGTTTTGGATTCCGATGCTTCACTTCGGGTTTACTGTTTACCTTGGACCTTCTCATTGACGATGAGACACAGAAATTGCATCCGAATTTAATACAAAAGGCACAATGCCGACTTAACTACAAGAGGACTGACACTCTAACTTTCTATGATTTGAACCTCTCCTGTGAGACCAGTCTTAGATTCCGATGCTTCACTTCAGGTTTACTGTATACCTAGGACCGTCTTATTGACGATGAAACACAGAAATTGCATCTGAATTTAAAACAAAAGGCACAAAGCCGACATAAGTACAAGAGGACTGACACTCTAACTTTCTATGTTTTGAACCTCTCCTGTGAGTCAAGTTTTAGATTCCGATGCTTCTTTTCAGTTTTACTGTATCCCTTGGACCTTCTTCTTTACGATGAATCACAGAATTTGCATCCGAATTTAATACAAAAGGCACAATGCCGACTAAAGTACAAGAGGATTGACACTCTAACTTTCTGTGATTTGAACCTTTCCTGTGAGTCCTGTTTCAGATTCCGATGCTTCACTTCAGGTTTACAGTATCCCTTGGAACTTCTTATTGACGGTGAAGCACAGATATTGCATCGGAATAAAATTAAAAAGGCACAATGCCGTCTTAAGTACAAGAGGACTGACACTCCAACATTCTATGATTTGAACCCCTCCTGTGAGTCCAGTTTTAGATTCCGATGCTTCACTTCAGGTTTACTGTATCCCTTGGACTTTCTTATTAACGATGAAACACAGAAATTACATCCGAATTTAATACAAAAGGCACAATGCCGACTTAAGTACAAGTGGACTGACACTCTAACTTTCTATAATTTGAACCTCTCCTGTGAGTCCAGTTTAAGATTCCGATGCTTCACTTCAGTTTTACGGTATCCCTTGGACCTTCTTATTGACGATGAAACACAGAAATTGCATCCGAATTTAATACAAAAGGCACAATAACGACTTAAGTACAAGAGGGCTGACACTCTAACTTTCTATGATTTGAACCTCTCCTGTGAGTCTAGATTTAGATTCCGATGCTGCTCTTCAGGTTTACTGTATCCCTTGGACCTTCTTATTGACGATGAAGCACCGATATTGCATCGGAATTAAATTCCAAAAGCACAATGCTGACTTAAGTACAAGAGGACTGACACTCTAACATTCTACGATTAGAACCTCTCCTGTTAGTCTAGTTTTAGATTCCGATGCTTCACTTCAGGTTTACTGTATACCTTGGAATTTCTTATTGACGATGAAACACAGAAATTACATCCGAATTTAATACAAAAGGCACAATGCCGACTTAGGTACAAGAGGACTGACACTCTAACTTTCTATGATTTGAACCTCTCCAGAGAGACCAGTTTTAGATTCCGATGCTTCACTTCAGGCTTACTGTATACCTAGGACCGTCTTATTGATGATGAAACACAGAAATTGCATCTGAATTTAAAACAAAAGGCACAAAGCCGACATAAGTCCTAGAGGACCGACACTCTAACTTTCTATGTTTTGAACCTCTCCTGTGAGTCCAGTTTTATATTCCGATGCTTCATTTCAGTTTTCCTGTATCCCTTGGAACTTCTTATTGACGATGAAGCACAGATATTGCATCGGAATAAAATTCAAAAGGCACAATGCCGACTTAAGTACAAGAGAACTGACACTCCAACATTCTATGATTTGAACCTCTCCTGTGAGTCCAGTTTTATATTCCGATCCTTCACTTCAGGTTTACTGTATCCCTTGGACTTTCTTATTAACGATGAAACACAGAAATTACATCCCAATTTAATACAAAAGGCACAATGCCGACTTAAGTACAAGAGGACTGACACTCTAACTTTCTATAATTTGAACCTCTCCTGTGAGTCCAGTTTTATATTCCGATGCTTCATTTCAGTTTTACTGTATCCCTTGGACCTTCTTATTGACGATGAAACACTGAAATTGCATCCGAATTTAATACAAAAGGCACAATGCCGACTTAAGTACAAGAGGACTGACACTCTAACTTTCGATGACTTGAACCTCTCCTGTGAGTCCATTTTTAGATTCCGATGCTTCACTTCAGGTTTACTGTATCTCTTGGACCTCCTTATTGTCGATGAAGGACAGATATTGCATCGGAATTAAATTCAAAAAGCACAATGCCGACTTGAGTACAAGAGGACGGAAACTATAACTTTCTATGATTTGAACCTCTCCTGTGAGTCCAGTTTTAGATTCCGATGCTTCACTTCAGCTTTACTGTATATCTAGGACCGTCTTATTGACGATGAAACACAGAAATTGCATCTGAATTTAAAACAAAGGGCACAATGCCGACTTAAGTACAAGGTGACTGACACTACAACTTTCTATGATTTGAACCTCTCCTGTGAGTCCAGTTTTAGATTTCGATGCTTCACTTCAGGTTTACTGTATCCCTTAGGCCTTCTTATTGATGATGAAACACAGAAATTGCATCCGAACTTAGTACAAAAGGCACAATGCCGACTTAAGTACAATAGGACGTACAGTCTAACTTTCTATGATTTGAACCTCTCCTGTGAGCCCAGTTTTAGATTCCGATGCTTCACTTCAGGTTTACTGTATCCCTTGGACTTTCATATTGACGATGAAACACTGAAATTGCATCCGAATTTAATACAAAAGGCACAATGACGACTTAAGTACAAGAGGGCTGACACTCTAACTTTCTATGATTTGAACCTCTCCTGTGAGTCTAGATTTAGATTCCGATGCTGCTCTTCAGGTTTACTGTATCCCTTGGACCTTCTTATTGACGATGAAGCACAGACATTGCATCGGAATTAAATTCCAAAAGCACAATGCTGACTTAAGTACAAGAGGACTGACACTCTAACATTCTACGATTAGAACCCCTCCTGTTAGTCCAGTTTTAGATTCCGATGCTTCACTTCAGGTTTACTGTATACCTTGGAATTTCTTATTGACGATGAAACACAGAAATTACATCCGAATTTAATACAAAAGGCACAATGCCGACTGAAGTACAAGAGGACTGACACTCTAACTTTCTATGATTTGAACCTCTCCTGTGAGACCAGTTTTAGATTCCGATGCATCACTTCAGGTTTACTGTATACCTAGGACCGTCTTATTGACGATGAAACACAGAAATTGCATCTGAATTTAAAACAAAAGGCACAAAGCCGACATATGTACAAGAGGACTGACACTCTAACTTTCTATGTTTTGAACCTCTCCTGTGAGTCCAGTTGTAGATTCCGATGCTTCATTTCAGTTTTACTGTATCCCTTGGACCTTCATATTGACGATGAAATACAGAAATTGCATCCGAATTTAATACAAAAGGCACAATGCCGACTTAAGTACAAGAGGACAGACACTCTAACTTTCTATGATTTGAACCTCTCCTGTGAGTCCAGTTTTAGATTTCGATGCTTCACTTCAGATTTACTGTATCCCTTGGACCTTCTTATTGACGATGAAACACTGAAATTGCACCTGATTTTAATACAAAAGGCACAATGCCGACTTAAGTACAAGAGGACTGACACTCTAACTTTCTATGATTTGAACCGCTCCTATGTGTCCAGCTTTAGATTCCGATGCTTCAATTCAGGTTTACTGTATCCCTTGGACCTTATTATTGACGATGAAGCACAGATATTGCATCGGAATTAAATTCAAAAAGCACAATGCCGACTTGAGTACAGGAGGACTGACACTCTAACTTTCTATGATTTGAACCTCTCCTGTGAGACCAGTTTTAGATTCCGATGCTTCACTTCAGGTTTACAGTATCCCTTGGAACTTCTTATTGACGGTGAAGCACAGATATTGCATCGGAATAAAATTCAAAAGCCACAATGCCGACTTAAGTACAAGAGGACTGACACTCCAACATTCTATGATTTGAACCTCTCCTGTGAGTCCAGTTTTAGATTCCGATGCTTCACTTCAGGTTTACTGTATCCCTTGGACCTTCTTATTGACGATGAAGCACCGATATTGCATCGGAATTAAATTCCAAAAGCACAATGCTGACTTAAGTACAAGAGGACTAACTAACATTCTACGATTAGAACCTCTCCTGTTAGTCCAGTTTTAGATTCCGATGCCTCACTTCAGGTTTACTGTATACCTTGGAATTTCTTATTGACGATGAAACACAGAAATTACATCCGAATTTAATACAAAAGGCACAATGCCGACTTAAGTACAAGAGGACTGACACTCTAACTTTCTATGATTTGAACCTCTCCTGTGAGACCAGTTTTAGATTCCGATGCTGCTCTTCAGGTTTACTGTATACCTAGGACCATCTTATTGACGATGAAACACAGAAATTGCATCTGAATTTAATACAAAAGGCACAATGCCGACATAAGTACAAGAGGACCGACACTCTAACTTTCTATATTTTGAACCTCTCCTGTGAGTCCAGTTTTATATTCCGATGCTTCATTTCAGTTTTACTGTATCCCATGGACCTTCTTCTTGACGATGAATCACAGAAATTGCATCCGAATGTAATACAAAAGGCACAATGCCGACTAAAGTACAAGAGGATTGACACTCTAACTTTCTGTGATTTGAACCTCTCCTGTGAGTCCTGTTTCAGATTCCGATGCTTCACTTCAGGTTTACAGTATCCCTTGGAACTTCTTATTGACGGTGAAGCACAGATATTGCATCAGAATAAAATTCAAAAGCCACAATGTCGACTTAAGTACAAGAGGACTGACACTCCAACATTCTATGATTTGAACCTCTCCTGTGAGTCCAGTTTTAGATTCCGATGCTTCACTTCAGGTTTACTGTATCCCTTGGACTTTCTTATTGACGATGAAACACAGAAATTACATCCCAATTTAATACAAAAGGCACAATGCCGACTTAAGTACAAGAGGACTGACACTCTAGCTTCCTATAATTTGAACCTCTCCTGTGAGTCCAGTTTAAGATTCCGATGCTTCACTTCAGGTTTACGGTATCCCTTGGACCTTCTTATTGACAATGAAACACAGAAATTGCATCCGAATTCAATACAAAAGGCACAATGCCGACTTAAGTACAAGAGGACGGACAGTCTAACTTTCTATGATTTGAACCACTCCTGTGTGCCCAGTTTTAGATTCCGATGCTTTACTTCAGGTTTACTGTATCCCTTGGACTTTCTTATTGACGATGAAACACTGAAATTGCATCCGAATTTAATACAAAAGGCACAATGACGACTTAAGTACAAGAGGGCTGACACTCTAACTTTCTATGATTTGAACCTCTCCTGTGAGTCTAGATTTAGATTCCGATGCTGCTCTTCAGGTTTACTGTATCCCTTGGACCTTCTTATTGACGATGAAGCACAGATATTGCATCGGAATTAAATTCCAAAAGCACAATGCTGACTTAAGTACAAGAGGACTGACACTCTAACATTCTACGATTAGAACCTCTCCTGTTAGTCCAGTTTTAGATTCCGATGCTTCACTTCAGGTTTACTGTATACCTTGGAATTTCTTATTGACGATGAAACACAGAAATTACATTTGAATGTAATACAAAAGGCACAATGCCGACTGAAGTACAAGAGGACTGACACTCTAACTTTCTATGTTTTGAACCTCTCCTGTGAATCCAGTTTTAGATTCCGATGCTTCATTTCAGTTTTACTGTATCCCTTGGACCTTCTTCTTGACGATGAATCACAGAAATTGCATCCGAATTTAATACAAAAGGCACAATGCCGACTAAAGTGCAAGAGGATTGACACTCTAACTTTCTGTGATTTGAACCTCTCCTGTGAATCCTGTTTCAGATTCCGATGCTTCACTTCAGGTTTACAGTATCCCTTGGAACTTCTTATTGACGGTGAAGCACAGATATTGCATCGGAATAAAATTCAAAAGGCACAATCCCGACTTAAGTACAAGTGGACTGACATTCCAACATTCTATGATTTGAACCTCTCCTGTGAGTCCAGTTTTAGATGCCGATGCATCACTTCAGGTTTACTGTATCCCTTGGACTTTCTTATTAACGATGAAACACAGAAATTACATCCCAATTTAATACAAAAGGCACAATGCCGACTTAAGAACAAGAGGACTGACACTCTAACTTTCTATAATTTGAACCTCTCCTGTGAGTCCAGTTTAAGATTCCGATGCTTCACTTCATGTTTACGGTATCCCTTGGACGTTCTTATTGACGATGAAACACAGAAATTGCATCCGAATTTAAAACACAAGGCACATTGCCGACTTAAGTACATGGTGACTGACACTATAACTTTCTATGATTTGAACCTCTCCTGTGAGTCCAGTTTTAGATTTGGATGCTTCACTTCAGGTTTACTGTATCCCTTAGGCCTTCTTATTGATGATGAAACACAGAAATTGCATCCAAATTTAATACAAAAGGTACAATGCCGACTTATGTACAAGAGGACTGACACTCTAAATTTCTATGATTTGAACCTCTCCTGTGAGTCCATTTTTAGATTCCGATGCTTCACTTCAGGTTTACTGTATCCCTTGGACCTTCTAATTGTCGATGAAGGACAGATATTGCATCGGAATTGAATTCAAAAAGCACAATGCCGACTTGAGTACAAGAGGACTGAAACTATAACTTTCTATGATTTGAACCTCTCCTGTGAGTCTAGTTTTAGATACCGATGCTTTACTTCAGGTTTACTGTATACCTAGGACCATCTTATTGACGATGAAACACAGAAATTGCATCTGAATTTAAAACTAAAGGCACAATGCCGACTTAAGTACACGGTGACTGACACTATAACTTTCTATGATTTGAACCTCTCCTGTGAGTCCAGTTTTAGATTTGGATGCTTCACTTCAGGTTTACTGTATCCCTTAGGCCTTCTTATTGATGATGAAACACAGAAATTGCATCCAAATTTAATACAAAAGGCACAATGCCGACTTAAGTACAAGAGGACGGACAGTCTAACTTTCTATGGTTTGAACCTCTCCTGTGAGCCCAGTTTTAGATTCCGATGCTTCACTTCAGGTTTACTGTATCCCTTGGATTTTCTTATTGACGATGAAACACTGAAATTGCATCCGAATTTAATAGAAAAGGCACAATGACGACTTATGTACAAGAGGGCTGACACTATAACTTTCTATGATTTGAACCTCTCCTGTGAGTCTAGATTTAGATTCCGATGCTGCTCTTCAGGTTTACTGTATCCCTTGGACCTTCTTATTGACGATGAAGCACAGATATTGCATCGGAATTAAATTCCAAAAGCACAATGCTGACTTAAGTACAAGAGGACTGACACTTTAACATTCTACGATTAGAACCTCTCCTGTTAGTCCAGTTTTAGATTCCGATGCTTCACTTCAGGTTTACTGTATACCTTGGGATTTCTTATTGACGATGAAACACAGAAATTACATCCGAATTTAATACAAAAGGCACAATGCCGACTTAAGTACAAGAGGACTGACACTCTAACTTTCTATTATTTGAACCTCTCCTGTGAGTCCAGTTTTAGATTCCGATGCTTCACTTCAGGTTTACGGTATCCCTTGCACCTTCTTATTGACGATGAAACACAGAAATTGCATCTGAATTTAATACAAAAGGCACAATGCCGACTTAAGTATAAGAGGACTGACACTCTAGCTTTCTATGATTTGAACCTCTCCTGTGAGTCCAGTTTTAGATTCCGATGCTTCACTTCAGGTTTCCTGTATCCCTTGGACCTTATTACTGACGATGAAACTCTGAAATTTCATCCGAATTTAATACAATAGGCACAATGCAGACTTAAGTACAAGAGGACTGACACTCAAACCTTCTATGATTTGAACCTCTCCTGTGAGTCCAGTTTTAGATTCCGATGCTTCACTTCAGGTTTACTGTATCCCGTAAACTTTCTTATTGACCATGAAGCACAGATATTGCATCGGAATTAAATTCAAAAGGCACAATGCCGACTTAAGTACAAGAGAACTGACACTCTAACTTTGTATGACTTGAACCACTAATGTGAGTCCAGTTTTAGATTGCGATGCTTCACTTCAGGTTTACTGTATACCTTGGGCCTTCTTATTGAAGATGAAACACTGAAATTGCATCCGAATTTAATACAAAAGGCACAATGCCGACTTAAGTACAAGAGGACAGACACTCTAACATTCTATGATTTGAACCTCTCCTGTGAGTGCAGTTTTAGATTCCGACACTTCACTTCAGGTTTACTGTATCACTTAGACCTTCGTATTGACGATGAAAGACAGAAATTGCATTCGAATTTAATACAATAGGCACAATGCCGACTTAAGTACAAGAGGACTGACACTCTAACTTTCTATGATTTGAACCTCTCCTGTGAGTCCAGTTTTAGATTCCGATGCTTCAGTTCAGGTTTACTGTATCCCTTGGACCTTCTCATTGACTGTGAAACACAGAAATTGCATCCGAATTTAATACCAAAAGCACAATGCCGACTTAAGTACAAGAGGACAGACACTCTAACTTTCTATGTTTAGACCCTCTCCTGTGAGTCCAGTTTTAGATTCCGATGCTTCACTTCAGTTTTACTTTATCCCTTGGACCTTCTTATTGACGATGAAGCACAGAAATTGCATCGGAATTAAATTCAAAAGGCACAATGCCGACTTAAGTACAGGAGGACTGACACTCTAACTTTCAATGATTTGAACCTCTCCTGTGAGTCTAGATTTAGATTCCGATGCTGCTCTTCAGGTTTACTGTATCCCTTGGACTATCTTATTGACGATGAAGCACAGATATTGCATCGGAATTAAATTCCAAAAGCACAATGCTGACTTAAGTACAAGAGGACTGACACTCTAACATTCTACGATTAGAACCTCTCCTGTTAGTCCAGTTTTAAATTCCGATGCTTCACTTCAGGTTTACTGTATACCTTGGAATTTCTTATTGACGATGAAACACAGAAATGACATCCGAATTTAATACAAAAGGCACAATGCCGACTTAAGTACAAGAGGACTGACACTCTAACTTTCTATTATTTGAACCTCTCCTGTGAGTCCAGTTTTTGATTCCGATGCTTCACTTCAGGTTTACGGTATCCCTTGGACCTTCTTATTGACTTTGAAACACAGAAATTGCATCTGAATTTAATACAAAAGGCACAATGCCAACTTAAGTATAAGAGGACTGACACTCTAACTTTCTATGATTTGAACCTCTCCTGTGAGTCCAGTTCTAGATTCCGATGCTTCACTTCAGGTTTCCTGTATCCCTTGGACCTTATTACTGACGATGAAACTCTGAAATTGCATCCGAATTTAATACAAAAGGCACAATGCAGACTTAAGTACAAGAGGACTGACACTCAAACCTTCTATGATTTGAACCTCTCCTGTGAGTCCAGTTTTAGATTCCGATGCTTCACTTCAGGTTTACTGTATCCCGTGGACTTTCTTATTGACCATGAAGCACAGATATTGCATCGGAATTAAATTCAAAAGGCACAATGCCGACTTAAGTACAAGAGGACTGACACTCTAACTTTGTATGATGTACCCCACTTCTGTAGGTCCAGTTTTAGATTGCGATGCTTCACTTCAGGTTTACTGTATCCCTTGGGCCTTCTTATTGACGATGAAACACAGAAATTGCATCCGAATTTAATACAAAAGGCACAATGACGAATTAAGTACAAGAGGACTGACACTCTAACTTTCTATGATTTGAACCTCTCCTATGAGTCCAGTTTTAGATTCCGATGCTACACTTCAGGTTTCCTGTATCCCTTGGACCTTATTACTGACGATGAAACTCTGAAATTGCATCCGAATTTAATACAAAAGGCACAATGCAGACTTAAGTACAAGAGGACCGACACTCAAACCTTCTATGATTTGAACCTCTCCTGTGAGACCAGTTTTAGATTCCGATGCTTCACTTCAGGTTTACAGTATCCCTTGGAACTTCTTATTGACGGTGAAGCACAGATATTGCATCGGAATAAAATTCAAAAGCCACAATGCCGACTTAAGTACAAGAGGACTGACACTCCAACATTCTATGATTTGAACCTCTCCTGTGAGTCCAGTTTTAGATTCCGATGCTTCACTTCAGGTTTACTGTATCCCTTGGACCTTCTTATTGACGATGAAGCACCGATATTGCATCGGAATTAAATTCCAAAAGCACAATGCTGACTTAAGTACAAGAGGACTAACTAACATTCTACGATTAGAACCTCTCCTGTTAGTCCAGTTTTAGATTCCGATGCCTCACTTCAGGTTTACTGTATACCTTGGAATTTCTTATTGACGATGAAACACAGAAATTACATCCGAATTTAATACAAAAGGCACAATGCCGACTTAAGTACAAGAGGACTGACACTCTAACTTTCTATGATTTGAACCTCTCCTGTGAGACCAGTTTTAGATTCCGATGCTGCTCTTCAGGTTTACTGTATACCTAGGACCATCTTATTGACGATGAAACACAGAAATTGCATCTGAATTTAATACAAAAGGCACAATGCCGACATAAGTACAAGAGGACCGACACTCTAACTTTCTATATTTTGAACCTCTCCTGTGAGTCCAGTTTTATATTCCGATGCTTCATTTCAGTTTTACTGTATCCCATGGACCTTCTTCTTGACGATGAATCACAGAAATTGCATCCGAATGTAATACAAAAGGCACAATGCCGACTAAAGTACAAGAGGATTGACACTCTAACTTTCTGTGATTTGAACCTCTCCTGTGAGTCCTGTTTCAGATTCCGATGCTTCACTTCAGGTTTACAGTATCCCTTGGAACTTCTTATTGACGGTGAAGCACAGATATTGCATCGGAATAAAATTCAAAAGCCACAATGCCGACTTAAGTACAAGAGGACTGACACTCCAACATTCTATGATTTGAACCTCTCCTGTGAGTCCAGTTTTAGATTCCGATGCTTCACTTCAGGTTTACTGTATCCCTTGGACTTTCTTATTGACGATGAAACACAGAAATTACATCCCAATTTAATACAAAAGGCACAATGCCGACGTAAGTACAAGAGGACTGAAACTCTAGCTTCCTATAATTTGAACCTCTCCTGTGAGTCCAGTTTAAGATTCCGATGCTTCACTTCAGGTTTACGGTATCCCTTGGACCTTCTTATTGACAATGAAACACAGAAATTGCATCCGAATTCAATACAAAAGGCACAATGCCGACTTAAGTACAAGAGGACGGACAGTCTAACTTTCTATGATTTGAACCACTCCTGTGTGCCCAGTTTTAGATTCCGATGCTTTACTTCAGGTTTACTGTATCCCTTGGACTTTCTTATTGACGATGAAACACTGAAATTGCATCCGAATTTAATACAAAAGGCACAATGACGACTTAAGTACAAGAGGGCTGACACTCTAACTTTCTATGATTTGAACCTCTCCTGTGAGTCTAGATTTAGATTCCGATGCTGCTCTTCAGGTTTACTGTATCCCTTGGACCTTCTTATTGACGATGAAGCACAGATATTGCATCGGAATTAAATTCCAAAAGCACAATGCTGACTTAAGTACAAGAGGACTGACACTCTAACATTCTACGATTAGAACCTCTCCTGTTAGTCCAGTTTTAGATTCCGATGCTTCACTTCAGGTTTACTGTATACCTTGGAATTTCTTATTGACGATGAAACACAGAAATTACATTTGAATGTAATACAAAAGGCACAATGCCGACTGAAGTACAAGAGGACTGACACTCTAACTTTCTATGTTTTGAACCTCTCCTGTGAATCCAGTTTTAGATTCCGATGCTTCATTTCAGTTTTACTGTATCCCTTGGACCTTCTTCTTGACGATGAATCACAGAAATTGCATCCGAATTTAATACAAAAGGCACAATGCCGACTAAAGTGCAAGAGGATTGACACTCTAACTTTCTGTGATTTGAACCTCTCCTGTGAATCCTGTTTCAGATTCCGATGCTTCACTTCAGGTTTACAGTATCCCTTGGAACTTCTTATTGACGGTGAAGCACAGATATTGCATCGGAATAAAATTCAAAAGGCACAATGCCGACTTAAGTACAAGTGGACTGACATTCCAACATTCTATGATTTGAACCTCTCCTGTGAGTCCAGTTTTAGATGCCGATGTATCACTTCAGGTTTACTGTATCCCTTGGACTTTCTTATTAACGATGAAACACAGAAATTACATCCCAATTTAATACAAAAGGCACAATGCCGACTTAAGAACAAGAGGACTGACACTCTAACTTTCTATAATTTGAACCTCTCCTGTGAGTCCAGTTTAAGATTCCGATGCTTCACTTCATGTTTACGGTATCCCTTGGACGTTCTTATTGACGATGAAACACAGAAATTGCATCCGAATTTAAAACACAAGGCACATTGCCGACTTAAGTACATGGTGACTGACACTATAACTTTCTATGATTTGAACCTCTCCTCTGAGTCCAGTTTTAGATTTGGATGCTTCACTTCAGGTTTACTGTATCCCTTAGGCCTTCTTATTGATGATGAAACACAGAAATTTCATCCAAATTTAATACAAAAGGTACAATGCCGACTTAAGTACAAGAGGACTGACACTCTAAATTTCTATGATTTGAACCTCTCCTGTGAGTCCATTTTTAGATTCCGATGCTTCACTTCAGGTTTACTGTATCCCTTGTACCTTCTTATTGTCGATGAAGGACAGATATTGCATCGGAATTGAATTCAAAAAGCACAATGCCGACTTGAGTACAAGAGGACTGAAACTATAACTTTCTATGATTTGAACCTCTCCTGTGAGTCTAGTTTTAGATACCGATGCTTTACTTCAGGTTTACTGTATACCTAGGACCATCTTATTGACGATGAAACACAGAAATTGCATCTGAATTTAAAACTAAAGGCACAATGCCGACTTAAGTACAGGGTGACTGACACTATAACTTTCTATGATTTGAACCTCTCCTGTGAGTCCAGTTTTAGATTTGGATGCTTCACTTCAGGTTTACTGTATCCCTTAGGCCTTCTTATTGATGATGAAACACAGAAATTGCATCCAAATTTAATACAAAAGGCACAATGCCGACTTAAGTACAAGAGGACGGACAGTCTAACTTTCTATGATTTGAACCTCTCCTGTGAGCCCAGTTTTAGATTCCGATGCTTCACTTCAGGTTTACTGTATCCCTTGGATTTTCTTATTGACGATGAAACACTGAAATTGCATCCGAATTTAATACAAAAGGCACAATGACGACTTATGTACAAGAGGGCTGACACTATAACTTTCTATGATTTGAACCTCTCCTGTGAGTCTAGATTTAGATTCCGATGCTGCTCTTCAGGTTTACTGTATCCCTTGGACCTTCTTATTGACGATGAAGCACAGATATTGCATCGGAATTAAATTCCAAAAGCACAATGCTGACTTAAGTACAAGAGGACTGACACTTTAACATTCTACGATTAGAACCTCTCCTGTTAGTCCAGTTTTAGATTCCGATGCTTCACTTCAGGTTTACTGTATACCTTGGAATTTCTTATTGACGATGAAACACAGAAATTACATCCGAATTTAATACAAAAGGCACAATGCCGACTTAAGTACAAGAGGACTGACACTCTAACTTTCTATTATTTGAACCTCTCCTGTGAGTCCAGTTTTAGATTCCGATGCTTCACTTCAGGTTTACGGTATCCCTTGGACCTTCTTATTGACGATGAAACACAGAAATTGCATCTGAATTTAATACAAAAGGCACAATGCCGACTTAAGTATAAGAGGACTGACACTCTAGCTTTGTATGATTTGAACCTCTCCTGTGAGTCCAGTTTTAGATTCCGATGCTTCACTTCAGGTTTCCTGTATCCCTTGGACCTTATTACTGACGATGAAACTCTGAAATTTCATCCGAATTTAATACAATAGGCACAATGCAGACTTAAGTACAAGAGGACTGACACTCAAACCTTCTATGATTTGAACCTCTCCTGTGGGTCCAGTTTTAGATTCCGATGCTTCACTTCAGGTTTACTGTATCCCGTGGACTTTCTTATTGACCATGAAGCACAGATATTGCATCGGAATTAAATTCAAAAGGCAGAATGCCGACTTAAGTACAAGAGAACTGACACTCTAACTTTGTATGATTTGAACCACTTATGTGAGTCCAGTTTTAGATTGCGATGCTTCACTTCAGGTTTACTGTATACCTTGGGCCTTCTTATTGAAGATGAAACACTGAAATTGCATCCGAATTTAATACAAAAGGCACAATGCCGACTTAAGTACAAGAGGACAGACACTCTAACATTCTATGATTTGAACCTCTCCTGTGAGTGCAGTTTTAGATTCCGACACTTCACTTCAGGTTTACTGTATCACTTAGACCTTCGTATTGACGATGAAAGACAGAAATTGCATTCGAATTTAATACAATAGGCACAATGCCGACTTAAGTACAAGAGGACTGACACTCTAACTTTCTATGATTTGAACCTCTCCTGTGAGTCCAGTTTTAGATTCCGATGCTTCAGTTCAGGTTTACTGTATCCCTTGGACCTTCTCATTGACTGTGAAACACAGAAATTGCATCCGAATTTAATACCAAAAGCACAATGCCGACTTAAGTACAAGAGGACAGACACTCTAACTTTCTATGTTTAGACCCTCTCCTGTGAGTCCAGTTTTAGATTCCGATGCTTCACTTCAGTTTTACTGTATCCCTTGGACCTTCTTATTGACGATGAAGCACAGAAATTGCATCGGAATTAAATTCAAAAGGCACAATGCCGACTTAAGTACAGGAGGACTGACACTCTAACTTTCAATGATTTGAACCTCTCCTGTGAGTCTAGATTTAGATTCCGATGCTGCTCTTCAGGTTTACTGTATCCCTTGGACTATCTTATTGACGATGAAGCACAGATATTGCATCGGAATTAAATTCCAAAAGCACAATCATGACTTAAGTACAAGAGGACTGACACTCTAACATTCTACGATTAGAACCTCTCCTGTTAGTCCAGTTTTAAATTCCGATGCTTCACTTCAGGTTTACTGTATACCTTGGAATTTCTTATTGACGATGAAACACAGAAATGACATCCGAATTTAATACAAAAGGCACAATGCCGACTTAAGTACAAGAGGACTGACACTCTAACTTTCTATTATTTGAACCTCTCCTGTGAGTCCAGTTTTAGATTCCGATGCTTCACTTCAGGTTTACGGTATCCCTTGGACCTTCTTATTGACTTTGAAACACAGAAATTGCATCTGAATTTAATACAAAAGGCACAATGCCAACTTAAGTATAAGAGGACTGACACTCTAACTTTCTATGATTTGAACCTCTCCTGTGAGTCCAGCTCTAGATTCCGATGCTTCACTTCAGGTTTCCTGTATCCCTTGGACCTTATTACTGACGATGAAACTCTGAAATTGCATCCGAATTTAATACAAAAGGCACAATGCAGACTTAAGTACAAGAGGACTGACACTCAAACCTTCTATGATTTGAACCTCTCCTGTGAGTCCAGTTTTAGATTCCGATGCTTCACTTCAGGTTTACTGTATCCCGTGGACTTTCTTATTGACCATGAAGCACAGATATTGCATCGGAATTAAATTCAAAAGGCACAATGCCGACTTAAGTACAAGAGGACTGACACTCTAACTTTGTATGATGTACCCCACTTCTGTAGGTCCAGTTTTAGATTGCGATGCTTCACTTCAGGTTTACTGTATCCCTTGGGCCTTCTTATTGACGATGAAACACAGAAATTGCATCCGAATTTAATACAAAAGGCACAATGACGAATTAAGTACAAGAGGACTGACACTCTAACTTTCTATGATTTGAACCTCTCCTATGAGTCCAGTTTTAGATTCCGATGCTTCACTTCAGGTTTCCTGTATCCCTTGGACCTTATTACTGACGATGAAACTCTGAAATTGCATCCGAATTTAATACAAAAGGCACAATGCAGACTTAAGTACAAGAGGACCGACACTCAAACCTTCTATGATTTGAACCTCTCCTGTGAGTCCAGTTTTAGATTCCGATGCTTCACTTCAGGTTTACTGTATCCCGTGGACTTTCTTATTGACCATGAAGCACAGATATTGCATCGGAATTAAATTCAAAAGGCACAATGCCGACTTAAGTACAAGAGAACTGACACTCTACCTTTGTATGATGTAAACCACTTCTGTGTGTCCAGTTTTAGGTTGCGATGCTTCACTTCAGGTTTACTGTATCCCTTGTGCCTTCTTATTGACGATGAAACACAGAAATTGCATTCGAATTTAATACAAAAGGCACAATGACGAATTAAGTACAAGAGGACTGACACTCTAATTTTGTATGATTTGAACCACTTCTGTGAGTCCAGTTTTAGATTGCGATGCTTCACTTCAGGTTTACTGTATCCCTTGGGCCTTCTTATTGACGATGAAACACAGAAATAGCATCGGAATTAAATTCAAAAGGCACAATGCCGACTTAAGTACAACAGGACTGACACTCTAACTTTGTATGATTTGAACCACTTCTGTGAGTCCATTTTTAGATTCCGATGCTTCACTTCAGGTTTACTGTATCCCTTGGACTTTCTTATTAACGATGAAACACAGAAATTACATCCCAATTTAATACAAAAGGCACAATGCCGACTTAAGTACAAGAGGACGGACAGTCTAACTTTCTATGATTTGAACCTCTCCTGTGAGCCCAGTTTTAGATTCCGATGCTTCACTTCAGGTTTACTGTATCCCTTGGACTTTCTTATTGACGATGAAACTCTGAAATTGCATCCGAATTTAATACAAAATGCACAATGACGACTTAAGTACAAGAGGGCTGACACTCTAACTTTCTATGATTTGAACCTCTCCTGTGAGTCTAGATTTAGATTCCGATGCTGCTCTTCAGGTTTACTGTATCCCTTGGACCTTCTTATTGACGATGAAGCAAAGATATTGCATCGGAATTAAATTCCAAAAGCACAATGCTGACTTAAGTACAAGAGGACTGACACTCTAACATTCTATTATTTGAACCTCTCCTGTGAGTCCAGTTTTAGATTCCGATGCTTCACTTCAGGTTTACGGTATCCCTTGGACCTTCTTATTGACGAGTAAACACAGAAATTGCATGTGAATTTAATACAAAAGGCACAATGCCGACTTAAATATAAGAGGACTGACACTCCAACTTTCTATGATTTGAACCTCTCCTGTGAGTCCAGTTTTAGATTCCGATGCTTCACTTCAGGTTTGCTGTATCCCTTGGACCTTATTACTGACGATGAAACTCTGAAATTGCATCCGAATTTAATACAAAAGGCACAATGCAGACTTAAGTACAAGAGGACTGACACTCAAACCTTCTATGATTTGAACCTCTCCTGTGAGTCCAGTTTTAGATTCCGATGCTTCACTTCAGGTTTACTGTATCCCGTGGACTTTCTTATTGACCATGAAGCACAGATATTATATCGGAATTAAATTCAAAAGGCACAATGCCGACTTAAGTACAAGAGGACTGACACTTTAACTTTGTATGATTTGAACCACTTCTGTGAGTCCAGTTTTAGATTGCGATGCTTCACTTCAGGTTTACTGTATCCCTTGGGCCTTCTTATTGAAGATGAAACACTGAAATTGCATCCGAATTTAATACAAAAGGCACAATGCCGACTTAAGTACAAGAGGACAGACACTGTAACATTCTTCGAATTCAACCTCTCCTGTGAGTGCAGTTTTAGATTCCGACACCTCACTTCAGGTTTACTGTATCACTTAGACCTTCGTATTGACGATGAAACACAGAAATTGCATTCGAATTTAATACAAAACTCACAATGCCGACTTAAGTACAAGAGGACTGAGACTCTAACTTTCTATGATTTGAACCTCTCCTGTGAGTCCAGTTTTAGATTCCGATGCTTCAGTTCAGGTTTACTGTTACCCTTGGACCTTCTCATTGACTGTGAAACACAGAAATTGCATCCGAATTTAATACAAAAAGCACAATGCCGACTTAAGTGCAAGAGGACAGACACTCTAACTTTCTATGATTTGACCCTCTCCTGTGAGTCCAGTTTTAGATTCCGATGCTTCACTTCAGGTTTACTGTATCCCTTGGACCTTGTTATTGGCGATGAAGCACAGAAATTGCATCGGAATTAAATTCAAAAGGCACAATGCCGACTTAAGTACAAGAGGACTGACACTCTAACTTTCTACGATTTGAACCTCTCCTGTGAGTGCAGTTTTAGATTCCGATGCTTCACTTCAGGTTTATTGTATCCATTGGACCTTCTTATTGATGATGAAGCACAGATATTGCATCGGAATTAAATTCAAAAGGCACAATGCCGACATAAGTACAAGAGGACTGACACTCTAAATTTCTATGATTTGAACCTCTCCTGTGAGTCCAGTTTTAGATTCCGATGCTTCACTTCAGTTTTACTGTATACCTTGGACTTTCTTATTGACGATGAAACACTGAAATTGCGTCCGAATTTAATACAAAATGCACAATGGCGACTTAAGTAGAAGAGGGCTGACACTCTAACTTTCTATGATTTGAACCTCTCCTGTGAGTCTAGATTTAGATTCCGATGCTGCTCTTCAGGTTTACTGTATCCCTTGGACCTTCTCATTGACGATGAAGCACAGATTTTGCATCGGAATTAAATTCAAAAGGCACAATGCCGACTTAAGTACAAGAGGACTGACACTCTAACTTTGTATGATTTGAACCACTTTTGTGAGTCCAGTTTTAGATTGCGATGCTTCACTTCAGGTTTACTGTATCCCTTGGGCCTTCTTATTGAAGATGAAACACTGAAATTGCATCCGAATTTAATACAAAAGGCACAATTCCGACTTAAGTACAAGAGGACAGACACTTTAACATTCTATGAATTGAACCTCTCCTGTGAGTGCAGTATTAGATTCCGACACTTCACTTCAGGTTTACTGTATCACTTAGACCTTCGTATTGACGATGAAACACAGAAATTGCATTCGAATTTAATACAAAAGGCACAATGCCGACTTAAGTACAAGCGGACTGAGACTCTAACTTTCTATAATTTGAACCTCTCGTGTGAGTCCAGTTTTAGATTCCGATGCTTCAGTTCAGGTTTACTGTAAACCTTGGACCTTCTCATTGACTGTGAAACACAGAAATTGCATCCGAATTTAATACAAAAAGCACAATGCCGACTTAAGTACAAGAGGACAGACACTCTAACTTTCTATGATTTGACCCTCTCCTGTGAGTCCAGTTTTAGATTCCGATGCTTCCCTTCAGGTTTGCTGTATCCCTTGGACCTTATTACTGACGATGAAACTCTGAAATTGCATCCGAATTTAATACAAAAGCACAATGCAGACTTAAGTACAAGAGGACTGACACTCAAATCTTCTATGATTTGAACCTCTCCTGTGAGTCCAGTTTTAGATTCCGATGCTTCACTTCAGGTTTACTGTATCCCGTGGACTTTCTTATTGACCATGAAGCACAGATATTGTATCGGAATTAAATTCAAAAGGCACAATGCCGACTTAAGTACAAGAGGACTGACACTCTAACTTTGTATGATTTGAACCACTTCTGTGAGTCCAGTTTTAGATTGCGATGCTTCACTTAAGGTTTACTGTATCCCTTGGGCCTTCTTATTGAAGATGAAACACTGAAATTGCATCCGAATTTAATACAAAAGGCACAATGCTGACTTAAGTACAAGAGGACAGACACTCTACCATTCTACGAATTGAACCTCTCCTGTGAGTGCAGTTTTAGATTCCGACACTTCACTTCAGGTTTACTGTATCACTTAGACCTTCGTATTGACGATGAAACACAGAAATTGCATCCGAATTTAATACAAAAGGCACAATGCCGACTTAAGTACAAGAGGACTGAGACTCTAACTTTCTATGATTTGAACCTCTCCTGTGAGTCCAGTTTTAGATTCCGATGCTTCAGTTCAGGTTGACTGTATCCCTTGGACCTTCTCATTGACTGTGAAACACAGAAATTGCATCCGAATTTAATACAAAAAGCACAATGCCGACTTAAGTACAAGAGGAAAGACACTTTAACTTTCTATGATTTGACCCTCTCCTGTGAGTCCAGTTTTAGATTCCAATGCTTCACTTCAGGTTTACTGTATCCCTTGGACCTTCTTATTGACGATGAAGCACAGAAATTGCATCGGAATTAAATTCAAAAGGCACAATGCCGACTTAAGTACAAGACGACTGCCACTCTAACTTTCTACGATTTGAACCTCTCCTGTGAGTCCAGTTTTAGATTCCGATGCTTCACTTCAGGTTTACTGTATCCCTTGGACCTTCTTATTGACGATGAAGCACAGAAATTGCATCGGAATTAAATTCAAAAGGCACAATGCCGACTTAAGTACAAGACGACTGCCACTCTAACTTTCTACGATTTGAACCTCTCCTGTGAGTCCAGTTTTAGATTCCGATGCTTCACTTCAGGTTTACTGTATCCCTTGGACCTTCTTATTGACGATGAATCACAGATATTGCATCGGAATTAAATTCCAAAAGCACAATGCTGACTTAAGTACAAGAGGACTGACACTCTAACATTCTACGATTAGAACCTCTCCTGTTAGTCCAGTTTTAGATTCCGATGCTTCACTTCAGGTTTACTGTATACCTTGGAATTTCTTACTGACGATGAAACACAGAAATTACATCCGAATTTAATACAAAAGGCACAATGCCGACTTAAGTACAAGAGGACTGACACTCTAACTTTCTATTATTTGAACCTCTCCTGTGAGTCCAGTTTTAGATTCCGATGCTTCACTTCAGGTTTACGGTATCCCTTGGACCTTCTTATTGACGATGAAACACAGAAATTGCATCTGAATTTAATACAAAAGGCACAATGCCGACTTAAATATCAGAGGACTGACACTCTAACTTTCTATGATTTGAACCTCTCCTGTGAGTCCAGTTTTAGATTCCGATGCTTCACTTCAGGTTTGCTGTATCCCTTGGACCTTATTACTGACGATGAAACTCTGAAATTGCATCCGAATTTAATACAAAAGGCACAATGCAGACTTAAGTACAAGAGGACTGACACTCAAACCTTCTATGATTTGAACCTCTCCTGTGAGTCCAGTTTTAGATTCCGATGCTTCACTTCAGGTTTACTGTATCCCGTGGACTTTCTTATTGACCATGAAGCACAGATATTGTGTCGGAATTAAATTCAAAAGGGACAATGCCGACTTAAGTACAAGAGGACTGACACTCTAACTTTGTATGATTTGAACCACTTCTGTGAGTCCAGTTTTAGATTGCGATGCTTCACTTCAGGTTTACTGTATCCCTTGGGCCTTCTTATTGAAGATGAAACACTGAAATTGCATTCGAATTCAATACAAAAGGCACAATTCCGACTTAAGTACAGGAGGACAGTCACTCTAACATTCTATGAATTGAACCTCTCCAGTGAGTGCAGTTTTAGATTCCGAAACTTCACTTCAGGTTTACTGTATCACTTGGACCTTCGTATTGACGATGAAACACAGAAATTGCATTCGATTCTAATACAAAAGGCACAATGCCGACTTAAGTACAAGCGGACTGAGACTCTAACTTTCTATGATTTGAACCTCTCCTGTGAGTCTAGATTTAGATTCCGATGCTGCTCTTCAGGTTTACTGTATCCCTTGGACCTTCTCATTGACGATGAAGCACAGATATTGCATCGGAATTAAATTCAAAAGGCACAATGCCGACTTAAGTACAAGAGGACTGACACTCTAACTTTGTATGATTTGAACCACTTTTGTGAGTCCAGTTTTAGATTGCGATGCTTCACTTCAGGTTTACTGTATCCCTTGGGCCTTCTTATTGAAGATGAAACACTGAAATTGCATCCGAATTTAATGCAAAAGGCACAATTCCGACTTAAGTACAAGAGGACAGACACTTTAACATTCTATGAATTGAACCTCTCCTGTGAGTGCAGTTTTAGATTCCGACTCTTCACTTCAGGTTTACTGTATCACTTAGACCTTCGTATTGACGATGAAACACTGAAATTGCATTCGAATTTAATACAAAAGGCACAATGCCGACTTAAGTACAAGCGGACTGAGACTCTAACTTTCTATAATTTGAACCTCTCCTGTGAGTCCAGTTTTAGATTCCGATGCTTCAGTTCAGGTTTACTGTATCCCTTGGACCTTCTCATTGACTGTGAAACACAGAAATTGCATCCGAATTTAATACAAAAAGCACAATGCCGACTTAATTACAAGAGGACAGACACTCTAACTTTCTATGATTTGACCCTCTCCTGTGAGTCCAGTTTTAGATTCCGATGCTTCACTTCAGGTTTGCTGTATCCCTTGGACCTTATTACTGACGATGAAACTCTGAAATTGCATCCGAATTTAATACAAAAGCACAATGCAGACTTAAGTACAAGAGGACTGACACTCAAACCTTCTATGATTTGAACCTCTCCTGTGAGTCCAGTTTTAGATTCCGATGCTTCACTTCAGGATTACTGTATCCCGTGGACTTTCTTATTGACCATGAAGCACAGATATTGTATCGGAATTAAATTCAAAAGGCACAATGCCGACTTAAGTACAAGAGGACTGACACTCTAACTTTGTATGATTTGAACCACTTCTGTGAGTCCAGTTTTAGATTGCGATGCTTCACTTCAGGTTTACTGTATCCCTTGGGCCTTCTTATTGAAGATGAAACACTGAAATTGCATCCATATTTAATACAAAAGGCACAATGCTGACTTAAGTACAAGAGGACAGACACTCTAACATTCTACGAATTGAACCTCTCCTGTGAGTGCAGTTTTAGATTCCGACACTTCACTTCAGGTTTACTGTATCACTTAGACCTTCGTATTGACGATGAAACACAGAAATTGCATCCGAATTTAATACAAAAGGCACAATGCCGACTTAAGTACAAGAGGACTGAGACTCTAACTTTCTATGATTTGAACCTCTCCTGTGAGTCCAGTTTTAGATTCCGATGCTTCAGTTCAGGTTGACTGTATCCCTTGGACCTTCTCATTGACTGTGAAACACAGAAATTGCATCCGAATTTAATACAAAAAGCACAATGCCGACTTAAGTACAAGAGGAAAGACACTCTAACTTTCTATGATTTGACCCTCTCCTGTGAGTCCAGTTTTAGATTCCGATGCTTCACTTCTGGTTTACTGTATCCCTTGGACCTTCTTATTGTCGATGAAGCACAGAAATTGCATCGGAATTAAATTCAAAAGGCACAATGCCGACTTAAGTACAAGACGACTGCCACTCTAACTTTCTACGATTTGAACCTCTCCTGTGAGTCCAGTTTTAGATTCCGATGCTTCACTTCAGGTTTACTGTATCCCTTGGACCTTCTTATTGACGATGAAGCACAGAAATTGCATCGGAATTAAATTCAAAAGGCACAATGCCGACTTAAGTACAAGACGACTGCCACTCTAACTTTCTACGATTTGAACCTCTCCTGTGAGTCCAGTTTTAGATTCCGATGCTTCACTTCAGGTTTACTGTATCCCTTGGACCTTCTTATTGACGATGAAGCACAGATATTGCTTCGGAATTAAATTCAAAAGGCACAATGCCGACATAAGTACAAGAGGACTGACACTCTAAATTTCTATGATTTGAACCTCTCCTGTGAGTCCAGTTTTAAATTCAGATGCTTCACTTCAGTTTTACTGTATACCTTGGACTTTCTTATTGACGATGAAACACTGAAATTGCATGAGAATTTAATACAAAATGCACAATGACGACTTAAGTACAAGAGGGCTGACACTCTAACTTTCTATGATTTGAACCTCTCCTGTGAGTCTAGATTTAGATTCCGATGCTGCTCTTCAGGTTTACTGTATTCCTTGGACCTTCTTATTGACGATGAATCACAGATATTGCATCGGAATTAAATTCCAAAAGCACAATGCTGACTTAAGTACAAGAGGACTGACACTCTAACACTCTACGATTAGAACCTCTCCTGTTAGTCCAGTTTTAGATTCCGATGCTTCACTTCAGGTTTACTGTATACCTTGGAATTTCTTACTGACGATGAAACACAGAAATTACATCCGAATTTAATACAAAAGGCACAATGCCGACTTAAGTACAAGAGGACTGACACTCTAACTTTCTATTATTTGAACCTCTCCTGTGAGTCCAGTTTTAGATTCCGATGCTTCACTTCAGGTTTACGGTATCCCTTGGACCTTCTTATTGACGATGAAACACAGAAATTGCATCTGAATTTAATACAAAAGGCACAATGCCGACTTAAATATCAGAGGACTGACACTCTAACTTTCTATGATTTGAACCTCTCCTGTGAGTCCAGTTTTAGATTCCGATGCTTCACTTCAGGTTTGCTGTATCCCTTGGACCTTATTACTGACGATGAAACTCTGAAATTGCATCCGAATTTAATACAAAAGGCACAATGCAGACTTAAGTACAAGAGGACTGACACTCAAACCTTCTATGATTTGAACCTCTCCTGTGAGTCCAGTTTTAGATTCCGATGCTTCACTTCAGGTTTACTGTATCCCGTGGACTTTCTTATTGACCATGAAGCACAGATATTGTGTCGGAATTAAATTCAAAAGGCACAATGGCGACTTAAGTACAAGAGGACTGACACTCTAACTTTGTATGATTTGAACCACTTCTGTGAGTCCAGTTTTAGATTGCGATGCTTCACTTCAGGTTTACTGTATCCCTTGGGCCTTCTTATTGAAGATGAAACACTGAAATTGCATCCGAATTCAATACAAAAGGCACAATTCCGACTTAAGTACAGGAGGACAGTCACTCTAACATTCTATGAATTGAACCTCTCCTGTGAGTGCAGTTTTAGATTCCGAAACTTCACTTCAGGTTTACTGTATCACTAGGACCTTCGTATTGACGATGAAACACAGAAATTGCATTCGATTCTAATACAAAAGGCACAATGCCGACTTAAGTACAAGCGGACTGAGACTCTAACTTTCTATGATTTGAACCTCTCCTGTGAGTCCAGTTTTAGATTCCGATGCTTCAGTTCAGGTTTACTGTATCCCTTGGACCTTCTCATTGACTGTGAAACACAGAAATTGCATCCGAATTTAATACAAAAAGCACAATGCCGACTTAAGTACAAGAGGACAGACACTCTAACTTTCTATGATTTGACCCTCTCCTGTGAGTCCAGTTTTAGATTCCGATGCTTCACTTCAGGTTTACTGTATCCCTTGGTCCTTCTTATTGACGATGAAGCACAGAAATTGCATCGGAATTAAATTCAAAAGGCACAATGCCGACTTAAGTACAAGAGGACTAACACTCTAACTTTCTACGATTTGAACCTCTCCTGTGAGTCCAGTTTTAGATTCCGATGCTTCACTTCAGGTTTACTGTATCCCTTGGACCTTCTTATTGACGATGAAGCACAGATATTGCATCGGAATTAAATTCAAAAGGCACAATGCCGACATAAGTATAAGAGGACTAACACTCTAAATTTCTATGATTTGAACCTCTCCTGTGAGTCCAGTTTTAGATTCCGATACTTCACTTCAGGTTTACTGTATACCTAGAACCGTCTTATTGACGATGAAACACAGAGATTGCATCTGAATTTAAAGCAAAAGGCACAATGCCGACTTAAGTACAAGAGGACTGACACTCTAACTTTCTATGATTTGAACCTCTCCTGTGAGTGGAGTTTTGGATTCCGACACTTCACTTCAGGTTTACTGTATCACTTAGACCTTCGTATTGACGATGAAACACAGAAATTGCATTCGAATTTAATACAAAAGGCACAATGCCGACTTAAGTACAAGCGGACTGAGACTCTAACTTTCTATGATTTGAACCTCTCCTGTGAGTCCAGTTTTAGATTCCGATGCTTCAGTTCAGGTTTACTGTAACCCTTGGACCTTCTCATTGACTGTGAAACACAGAAATTGCATCCGAATTTATAACAAAAAGCACAATGCCGACTTAAGTACAAGAGGACAGACACTCTAACTTTCTACGATTTGACCTCTCCTGTGAGTCCAGTTTTAGATTCCGATGCTTCACTTCAGGTTTACTGTATCCCTTGGACCTTCTTATTGACGATGAAGCACAGATATTGCATCGGAATTAAATCCAAAAGGCACAATGCCGACATAAGTACAAGAGGACTGACACTCTAAATTTCTATGATTTGAACCTCTCCTGTGAGTCCAGTTTTAGATTCCGATGCTTCACTTCAGTTTTACTGTATACCTTGGACCTTCTTATTGACGATGAAACACAGAAATTGCATCCGAATTTAATACAAATTGCACAATGCCGACTTAAGTACAAGAGGACTGACACTCTAACTTTCTAAATTTTGAACCTCTCCTGTGAGTCCAGTTTTAGATTCCGATACTTCACTTCAGGTTTACTGTATACCTAGAACCGTCTTATTGACGATGAAACACAGAGATTGCATCTGAATTTAAAGCAAAAGGCACAATGCCGACTTAAGTACAAGAGGACTGACACTCTAACTTTCTATGATTTGAACCACTCCTGTGAGTCCAGTTTTAGATTTCGATGCTTCACTTCAGGTTTTCTGTATCCGTTGGACCTTCTTATTGACGATGAAACACAGAAATTGCATCCGAATTTAATACAAAAGGCACAATGCCGACTTAAGTACAAGAGGACTGACACTATAACTTTCTATGATTTAAACCTTTCCTGTGAGTCCAGATTTAGATTCCGATGCTTCACTTCAGGTTTACTGTAACCCTTGGGCCTTCTTATTGACGATGAAACACAGAAATTGCATCCGAATTTAATACAAACGGCACAATGACGACTTAAGTACAAAACGACTGACACTCTCACTTTCTATGATTTGAACCTCTCCTGTGGTCCTGTTTTGGATTCCGATGCTTCACTTCAGGTGTACTGTATCACTTGGACCTTGTTATTGACGATGGAACACTGAAATTGCATCCGAAATTCATACAAAAGGCACAATGCCGACTTATGTACAAGAGGACTGTCACCCTAACTTTCTATGATTTGAACCACTCCTGTGAGTCCCGTTTTAGATTCCGATGCTTCACTTAAGGTTTACTGTATCCCTTGGACCTTCTTATTGACGATGAAACACAGAAATTGCATCCGAATTTAATACAAAAGGCACAATGCCGACTTAAGTACAAGAGGACTGACACTATAAATTTCTATGATTTGAACCTGTCCTGTGAGTCCAGATTTAGATTCTGATGCTTCACTTCAGGTTTACTGTAACCCTTGGGCCTTCTTATTGACGATGAAACACAAAAATTGCATCCGAATTTAATACAAATGGCACAATGACGACTTAAGTACAAGACGACTGACACTCTCACTTTCTATGATTTGAGCCTCTCCTGTGGTCCAGTTTTAGATTCCGATGCTTCACTTCAGTTGTACTGTATCACTTGGACCTTGTTATTGACAATGAAACACTGAAATTGCATCCGATTTTAATACAAAAGGCACAATGCTGACTTAAGTACAAGAGGACAGACACTCTAACTTTGTTTGATTTGAACCTCTTCTGTGAGACCAGTTTTAGATTCCGATGCTTCACTTCAGGTTTACCGTATACCTAGGACCGTCTTATTGACGATGAAACACAGAAATTGCTTCTGAATTTAAAACAAAAGGCACAAAGCCGACATAAGTACAAGAGGACTGACACTCTAACTTTCTATGATTTGAACCTCTCCTGTGAGTCCAGTTTTAGATTCCGATGCTTCATTTCAGTTTTACTGTATCCCTTGGACCTTCTTCTTCACGATGAATCACAGAAATTGCATCCGAATTTAATACAAAAGGCACAATGCCGACTAAAGTACAAGAGGATTGACACTCTAACTTTCTGTGATTTGAACCTCTCCTGTGAGTCCTGTTTCAGATTCCGATGCTTCACTTCAGGTTTACAGTATCCCTTGGAACTTCTTATTGACGGTGAAGCACAGATATTGCATCGGAATAAAATTCGAAAGGCACAATGCCGACTTAAGTACAAGAGGACTGACACTCCAACATTCTATGATTTGAACCTCTCCTGTGAGTCCAGTTTTAGATTCCGATGCTTCACTTCAGGTTTACTGTATCCCTTGGACTTTCTTATTAACGATGAAACACAGAAATTACATCCCAATTTAATACAAAAGGCACAAGTACAAGAGGACTGACACTCTAACTTTCTATAATTTGAACCTCTCCTGTGAGTCCAGTTTAAGATTCCGATTCTTCACTTCAGGTTTACGGTATCCCTTGAACGTTCTTATTGACGATGAAACACAGAAATTGCATCTGAATTTAATACAAAAGGCACAATGCCGACTTAAGTACAAGAGGACTGACACTCTAACTTTCTATGATTTGAACCTCTCCTGTGAGTCCATTTTTAGATTCCGATGCATCACTTCAGGTTTACTGTATCCCTTGGACCTCCTTATTGTCGACGAAGGACGGATATTGCATCGGAATTAAATTCAAAAAGCACAATGCCGACTTGAGTACAAGAGGACTGAAACTATAACTTTGTATGATATGAACCTCTCCTGTGAGTCCAGTTTTAGATTCCGATGCTTCACTTCACGTTTACTGTATACCTAGGACCGTCTTATTGACGATGAAACACAGAAATTGCATCTGAATTTAAAACAAGAGGCACAATGCCGACTTAAGTACAAGGTGACTGACACAATAACTTTCTATGATTTGAACCTCTCCTGTGAGTCCAGTTTTAGATTTCGATGCTTCACTTCAGGTTTACTGTACCCCTTAGGCCTTCTTATTGATGATGAAACACAGAAATTGCATCCGAATTTGATACAAAATGCACAATGCCGACTTAAGTACAAGAGGACGGACAGTCTAACTTTCTATGATTTGAACCTCTCCTGTGAGCCCAGTTTTTGATTCCGATGCTTCACTTCAGGTTTACTGTATCCCTTGGACTTTCTTATTGACGATGAAACACTGAAATTGCATCCGAATTTAATACAAAAGGCACAATGACGACTTAAGTACAAGAGGGCTGACACTCTAACTTTCTATGATTTGAACCTCTCCTGTGTGTCTAGATTTAGATTCCGATGCTGCTCTTCAGGTTTACTGTATCCCTTGGACCTTCTTATTGACGATGAAGAACAGATATTGCATCGGAATTAAATTCCAAAAGCACAATGCTGACTTAAGTACAAGAGGACTGACACTCTAACATTCTACGATTAGAACCTCTCCTGTTAGTCCAGTTTTAGATTCCGATGCTTCACTTCAGGTTTACTGTATACCTTGGCATTTCTTATTGACGATGAAACACAGAAATTACATCCGAATTTAATACAAAAATCACAATGCCGACTTAAGTACAATAGGACTGACACTCTAACTTTCTATTAATTGAGCCTCTCCTGTGAGTCCAGTTTTAGATTCCGATGCTTCACTTCAGGTTTACGGTATCCCTTGGACCTTCTTATTGACGATGAAACACAGAAATTGCATCTGAATTTAATACAAAAGGCACAATGCCGACTTAAGTATAAGAGCACTGACACTCTAACTTTCTATGATTTGAACGTCTCCTGTGAGTCCAGTTTTAGATTCCGATGCTTCACTTCAGGTTTCCTGTACCCCTTGGACCTTATTACTGACAATGACACTCTGAAATTGCATCCGAATTTAATACAAAAGGCACAATGCAGACTTAAGTACAAGAGGACTGACACTCAAACCTTCTATGATTTGAACCTCTCCTGTGAGTCCAGTTTTAGATTCCGATGCTTCACTTCAGGTTTACTGTATCCCGTGGACTTTCTTATTGACCATGAAGCACAGATATTGTATCGGAATTAAATTCAAAAAGCACAATGCCGACTTGAGTACAAGAGGACTGAAACTATAACTTTCTATGATCTGAACCACTCCTGTGAGTCCAGTTTTAGATTCCGATGCTTCACTTCAGGCTTACTGTATACCTAGGACCGTCTTATTGACGATGAAACACAGAAATTTCATCTGAATTTGAAACAAAGGCACAATGCCGACTTAAGTACAAGGTGACTGACACTATAACATGCTATGATTTGAACCTCTCCAGTGAGTCCAGTTTTAGATTTCGATGCTTCACTTCAGGTTTACCGTATCCCTTAGGCCTTCTTATTGATGATGAAACACAGAAATTGCATCCGAATTTAATACAAAAGGCACAATGCCGACTTATGTACAAGAGGACGGACAGTTTAACTTTCTATGATTTGAACCTCTCCTGAGAGCCCAGTTTTAGATTCCGATGCTTCACTTCAGGTTTACTGTAACCCTTGGGCCTTCTTATTGACGATGAAACACAGAAATTGCATCCGAATTTAATACAAACGGCACAATGACGACTTAAGTACAAAACGACTGACACTCTCACTTTCTATGATTTGAACCTCTCCTGTGGTCCTGTTTTAGATTCCGATGCTTCACTTCAGGTGTAGTGTATCACTTGGACCTTGTTATTGACGATGAAACACTGAAATTGCATCTGATTTTAATACAAAAGGCACAATGCCGACTTACGTACAAGAGGACAGACTCTCTAACTTTGTTTGATTTGAACCTCTTCTGTGAGACCAGTTTCAGATTCCGATGCTTCACTTCAGGTTTACCGTATACCTGGGACCGTCTTATTGACGATGAAACACAGAAATTGCTTCTGAATTTAAAACAAAAGGCACAAAGACGACATAAGTACAAGAGGACTGACACTCTAACTTTCTATGATTTGATCCTCTCCTGTGAGTCCAGGTTTAGATTCCGATGCTTCATTTCAGTTTTACTGTATCCCTTGGACCTTCTTCTTGACGATGAATCACAGAAATTGCATCCGAATTTAATACAAAAGGCACAATGCCGACTAAAGTAAAAGAGGATTGACACTCTAACATTCTGTGATTTGAACCTCTCCTGTGAGTCCTGTTTCAGATACCGATGCTTCACTTCAGGTTTACAGTATCCCTTGGAACTTCTTATTGACGGTGAAGCACAGATATAGCATCGGAATAAAATTCGAAAGGCACAATGCCGACTTAAGTACAAGAGGACTGACACTCCAACATTCTATGATTTGAACCTCTCCTGTGAGTCCAGTTTTAGATTCCGATGCTTCACTTGAGGTTTACTGTATCCCTTGGACTTTCTTATTAACGATGAAACACAGAAATTACATCCCAATTTAATACAAAAGGCACAATGCCGACTTAAGTACAAGAGGACTGACACTCTAACTTTCTATAATTTGAACCTCTCCTGTGAGTCCAGTTTAAGATTCCGATGCTTCACTTCAGGTTTACGGTATCGCTTGGACGTTCTTATTGACGATGAAACACAGAAATTGCATCCGAATTTAATACAAAAGGCACAATGCCGACTTAAGTACAAGAGGACTGACACTCTAACTTTCTATGATTTGAACCTCACCTATGAGTCCATTTTTAGATTCCGATGCTTCACTTCAGGTTTACTGTATCCCTTGGACCTTCTTATTGTCGATGAAGGACGGATATTGCATCGGAATTAAATTCAAAAAGCACAATGCCGACTTGAGTACAAGAGGACTGAAACTATAACTTTCTATGATATGAACCTCTCCTGTGAGTCCAGTTTTAGATTCCGATGCTTCACTTCAGGTTTACTGTATACCTAGGACCGTCTTATTGACGATGAAACACAGAAATTGCATCTGAATTTAAAACAAGAGGCACAATGCCGACTTAAGTACAAGGTAACTGACACTATAACTTTCTGTGATTTGAACCTCTCCTGTGAGTCCAGTTTTAGATTTCGATGCTTCACTTCAGGTTTACTGCATCCCTTAGGCCTTCTTATTGATGATGAAACACAGAAATTTCATCCGAATTTAATACAAAAGGCACAATTCCGACTTAAGTACAAGAGGACGGACAGTCTAACTTTCTATGATTTGAACCTCTCCCGTGAGGCCAGTTTTAGATTCCGATGCTTCACTTCAGGTTTACTGTATCCCTTGGACTTTCTTATTGATGATGAAACACTGAAATTGCATCCGAATTTAATACAAAAGGCACAATGCCGACTTAAGTACAAGAGGACGGACACTCTAACTTTCTATGATTTGAACCTCTCCTGTGAGTCTAGATTTAGATTCCGATGCTGCTCTACAGGTTTACTGTATCCCTTGGACCTTCTTATTGACGATGAAGCACAGATATTGCATCGGAATTAAATTCAAAAGGCACAATGCCGACATAAGTATAAGAGGAGTGACACTCTAAATTTCTATGATTTGAACCTCTCCTGTGAGTCCAGTTTTAGATTCCGATGCTTCACTTCAGTTTTACTGTATACCTTGGACCTTCTTATTGACGATGAAACACAGAAATTGCATCCGAATTTAATACAAACTGCACAATGCCGACTTAAGTACAAGAGGACTGACACTCTAACTTTCTATGATTTGAACCTCTCCTGTGAGTGCAGTTTTAGACTCCGACACTTCACTTCAGGTTTACTGTATCACTTAGACCTTCGTATTGACGATGAAACACAGAAATTGCATTCGAATTTAATACAAAAGGCACAATGCCGACTTAAGTACAAGCGGACTGAGACTCTAACTTTCTATGATTTGAACCTCTCCTGTGAGTCCAGTTTTAGATTCCGATGCTTCAGTTCAGGTTTACTGTAACCCTTGGACCTTCTCATTGACTGTGAAACACAGAAATTGCATCCGAATTTAATACAAAAAGCACAATGCCGACTTAAGTACAAGAGGACAGACACTCTAACTTTCTACGATTTGAACCTCTCCTGTGAGTCCAGTTTTAGATTCCGATGCTTCACTTCAGGTTTACTGTATCCCTTGGACCTTCTTATTGACGATGAAGCACAGATATTGCATCGGAACTAAATTCAAAAGGCACAATGCCGACATAAGTACAAGAGGACTGACACTCTAAATTTCTATGATTTGAACCTCTCCTGTGAGTCCAGTTTTAGATTCCGATGCTTCACTTCAGTTTTACTGTATACCTTGGACCTTCTTATTGACGATGAGACACAGAAATTGCATCCGAATTTAATACAAACTACACAATGCCGACTTAAGTACAAGAGGACTGACACTCTAACTTTCTATGATTTGAACCTCTCCTGTGAGTCCAGTTTTAGATTCCGATACTTCACTTCAGGTTTACTGTATACCTAGAACCGTCTTATTGACGATGAAACACAGAGATTGCATCTGAATTTAAAGCAAAAGGCACAATGCCGACTTAAGTACAAGAGGACTGACACTCTAACTTTCTATGATTTGAACCACTCCTGTGAGTCCAGTTTTAGATTTCGATGCTTCACTTCAGGTTTTCTGTATCCCTTGGACCTTCTTATTGACGATGAAACACAGAAATTGCATCCGAATTTAATACAAAAGGCACAATGCCGACTTAAGTACAAGAGGACTGACACTATAAATTTCTATGATTTGAACCTGTCCTGTGAGTCCAGATTTAGATTCTGATGCTTCACTTCAGGTTTACTGTAACCCTTGGGCCTTCTTATTGACGACGAAACACAGAAATTGCATCCGAATTTAATACAAATGGCACAATGACGACTTAAGTACAAGACGACTGACACTCTCACTTTCTATGATTTGAACCTCTCCTGTGGTCCAGTTTTAGATTCCGATGCTTCACTTCAGTTGTACTGTGTCACTTGGACATTGTTATTGACGATGAAACACTGAAATTGCATCCGATTTTAATACAAAATGCACAATGCCGACTTAAGTACAAGAGGACAGACACTCTAACTTTGTTTGATTTGAACCTCTTCTGTGAGACCAGTTTTAGATTCCGATGCTTCACTTCAGGTTTACCGTATACCTAGGACCGTCTTATTGACGATGAAACACAGAAATTGCTTCTGAATTTAAAACAAAAGGCACAAAGCCGACATAAGTACAAGAGGACTGACACTCTAACTTTCTATGATTTGAACCTCTCCTGTGAGTCCAGTTTTAGATTCCGATGCTTCATTTCAGTTTTACTGTATCCCTTGGACCTTCTTCTTCACGATGAATCACAGAAATTGCATCCGAATTTAATACAAAAGGCACAATGCCGACTAAAGTACAAGAGCATTGACACTCTAACTTTCTGTGATTTGAACCTCTCCTGTGAGTCCTGTTTCAGATTCCGATGCTTCACTTCAGGTTTACAGTATCCCTTGGAACTTCTTATTGACGGTGAAGCACAGATATTGCATCGGAATAAAATTCGAAAAGCACAATGCCGACTTAAGTACAAGAGGACTGACACTCCAACATTCTATGATTTGAACCTCTCCTGTGAGTCCAGTTTTAGATTCCGATGCTTCACTTCAGGTTTACTGTATCCCTTGGACTTTCTTATTAACGATGAAACACAGAAATTACATCCCAATTTAATACAAAAGGCACAAGTACAAGAGGACTGACACTCTAACTTTCTATAATTTGAACCTCTCCTGTGAGTCCAGTTTAAGATTCCGATGCTTCACTTCAGGATTACGGTATCTCTTGGACGTTCTTATTGACGATGAAACACAGAAATTGCATCTGAATTTAATACAAAAGGCACAATGCCGACTTAAGTACAAGAGGACTGACACTCTAACTTTCTATGATTTGAACCTCTCCTGTGAGTCCATTTTTAGATTCCGATGCTTCACTTCAGGTTTACTGTATCCCTTGGACCTCCTTATTGTCGATGAAGGACGGATATTGCATCGGAATTAAATTCAAAAAGCACAATGCCGACTTGAGTACAAGAGGACTGAAACTATAACTTTGTATGATATGAACCTCTCCTGTGAGTCCAGTTTTAGATTCCGATGCTTCACTTCACGTTTACTGTATACCTAGGACCGTCTTATTGACGATGAAACACAGAAATTGCATCTGAATTTAAAACAAGAGGCACAATGCCGACTTAAGTACAAGGTGACTGACACAATAACTTTCTATGATTTGAACCTCTCCTGTGAGTCCAGTTTTAGATTTCGATGCTTCACTTCAGGTTTACTGTACCCCTTAGGCCTTCTTATTGATGATGAAACACAGAAATTGCATCCGAATTTGATACAAGAGGCACAATGCCGACTTAAGTACAAGAGGACGGACAGTCTAACTTTCAATGATTTGAACCTCTCCTGTGAGCCCAGTTTTAGATTCCGATGCTTCACTTCAGGTTTACTATATCCCTTGGACTTTCTTATTGACGATGAAACACTGAAATTGCATCCGAATTTAATACAAAAGGCACAATGACGACTTAAGTACAAGAGGGCTGACACTCTAACTTTCTATGATTCGAACCTCTCCTGTGAGTCTAGATTTAGATTCCGATGCTGCTCTTCAGGTTTACTGTATCCCTTGGACCTTCTTATTGACGATGAAGAACAGATATTGCATCGGAATTAAATTCCAAAAGCACAATGCTGACTTAAGTACAAGAGGACTGACACTCTAACATTCTACGATTAGAACCTCTCCTGTTAGTCCAGTTTTAGATTCCGATGCTTCACTTCAGGTTTACTGTATACCTTGGAATTTCTTATTGACGATGAAACACAGAAATTACATCCGAATTTAACACAAAAATCACAATGCCGACTTAAGTACAATAGGACTGACACTCTAACTTTCTATTATTTGAGCCTCTCCTGTGAGTCCAGTTTTAGATTCCGATGCTTCACTTCAGGTTTACGGTATCCCTTGGACCTTCTTATTGACGATGAAACACAGAAATTGCATCTGAATTTAATACAAAAGGCACAATGCCGACTTAAGTATAAGAGCACTGACACTCTAACTTTCTATGATTTGAACGTCTCCTGTGAGTCCAGTTTTAGATTCCGATGCTTCACTTCAGGTTTCCTGTACCCCTTGGACCTTATTACTGACGATGACACTCTGAAATTGCATCCGAATTTAATACAAAAGGCACAATGCAGACTTAAGTACAAGAGGACTGACACTCAAACCTTCTATGATTTGAACCTCTCCTGTGAGTCCAGTTTTAGATTCCGATGCTTCACTTCAGGTTTACTGTATCCCGTGGACTTTCTTATTGACCATGAAGCACAGATATTGTATCGGAATTAAATTCAAAAAGCACAATGCCGACTTGAGTACAAGAGGACTGAAACTATAACTTTCTATGATTTGAACCACTCCTGTGAGTCCAGTTTTAGATTCCGATGCTTCACTTCAGGCTTACTGTATACCTAGGACCGTCTTATTGACGATGAAACACAGAAATTTCATCTGAATTTGGAACAAAGGCACAATGCCGACTTAAGTACAAGGTGACTGACACTATAACTTGCTATGATTTGAACCTCTCCTGTGAGTCCAGTTTAAGATTTCGATGCTTCACTTCAGGTTTACTGTATCCCTTAGGCCTTCTTATTGATGATGAAACACAGAAATTGCATCCGAATTTAATACAAAAGGCACAATGCCGACTTATGTACAAGAGGACGGACAATCTAACTTTCTATGATTTGAACCTCTCCTGAGAGCCCAGTTTTAGATTCCGATGCTTCACTTCAGGTTTACTGTAACCCTTGGGCCTTCTTATTGACGATGAAACACAGAAATTGCATCCGAATTTAATACAAACGGCACAATGACGACTTAAGTACAAAACGACTGACACTCTCACTTACTATGATTTGAACCTCTCCTGTGGTCCTGTTTTAGATTCCGATGCTTCAGTTCAGGTGTAGTGTATCACTTGGACCTTGTTATTGACGATGAAACACTGAAATTGCATCTGATTTTAATACAAAAGGCACAATGCCGACTTACGTACAAGAGGACAGACTCTCTAACTTTGTTTGATTTGAACCTCTTCTGTGAGACCAGTTTCAGATTCCGATGCTTCACTTCAGGTTTACCGTATACCTGGGACCGTCTTATTGACGATGAAACACAGAAATTGCTTCTGAATTTAAAACAAAAGGCACAAAGACGACATAAGTACAAGAGGACTGACACTCTATCTTTCTATGATTTGATCCTCTCCTGTGAGTCCAGGTTTAGATTCCGATGCTTCATTTCAGTTTTACTGTATCCCTTGGACCTTCTTCTTGACGATGAATCACAGAAATTGCATCCGAATTTAATACAAAAGGCACAATGCCGACTAAAGTACAAGAGGATTGACACTCTAACATTCTGTGATTTGAACCTCTCCTGTGAGTCCTGTTTCAGATTCCGATGCTTCACTTCAGGATTACAGTATCCCTTGGAACTTCTTATTGACGGTGAAGCACAGATATTGCATCGGAATAAAATTCGAAAGGCACAATGCCGACTTAAGTACAAGAGGACTGACACTCCAACATTCTATGATTTGAACCTCTCCTGTGAGTCCAGTTTTAGATTCCGATGCTTCACTTGAGGTTTACTGTATCCCTTGGACTTTCTTATTAACGATGAAACACAGAAATTACATCCCAATTTAATACAAAAGGCACAATGCCGACTTAAGTACAAGAGGACTGACACTCTAACTTTCTATAATTTGAACCTCTCCTGTGAGTCCAGTTTAAGATTCCGATGCTTCACTTCAGGTTTACGGTATCCCTTGGACGTTCTTATTGACGATGAAACACAGAAATTGCATCCGAATTTAATACAAAAGGCACAATGCCGACTTAAGTACAAGAGGACTGACACTCTAAATTTCTATGATTTGAACCTCACCTGTGAGTCCATTTTTAGATTCCGATGCTTCACTTCAGGTTTACTGTATCCCTTGGACCTTCTTATTGTCGATGAAAGACGGATATTGCATCGGAATTAGATTCAAAAAGCACAATGCCGACTTGAGTACAAGAGGACTGAAACTATAACTTTCTATGATATGAACCTCTCCTGTGAGTCCAGTTTTAGATTCAGATGCTTCACTTCAGGTTTACTGTATACCTAGGACCGTCTTATTGACGATGAAACACAGAAATTGCATCTGAATTTAAAACAAGAGGCACAATGCCGACTTAAGTACAAGGTAACTGACACTATAACTTGCTGTGATTTGAACCTCTCCTGTGAGTCCAGTTTTAGATTTCGATGCTTCACTTCAGGTTTACTGTATCCCTTAGGCCTTCTTATTGATGATGAAACACAGAAATTGCATCCGAATTTAATACAAAAGGCACAATGCCGACTTAAGTACAAGAGGACGGACAGTCTAACTTTCTATGATTTGAACCTCTCCTGTGAGCCCAGTTTTAGATTCCGATGCTTCACTTCAGGTTTACTGTATCCCTTGGACTTTCTTATTGATGATGAAACACTGAAATTGCATCCGAATTTAATACAAAAGGCACAATGCCGACTTAAGTACAAGAGGACGGACACTCTAACTTTCTATGATTTGAACCTCTCCTGTGAGTCTAGATTTAGATTCCGATGCTGCTCTTCAGGTTTACTGTATCCCTTGGACCTTCTTATTGACGATGAAGCACAGATATTGCATCGGAATTAAATTCCAAAAGCACAGTGCTGACTTAAGTACAAGAGGACTGACACTCTAACATTCTACGATTAGAACCTCTCCTGTTAGTCCAGTTTTAGATTCCGATGCTTCACTTCAGGTTTACTGTATACCTTGGAATTTCTTATAGACGATGAAACACAGAAATTACATTCGAATTTAATACAAAAGGCACAATGGGGGACTTAAGTACAAGAGGACTGACACTCTAACTTTCTATTATTTAAACCTCTCCTGTGTGTCCAGTTTTAGATTCCGATGCTTCACTTCAGGTTTACGGTATCCCTAGGACCTTCTTATTGACGATGAAACACAGAAATTGTATCTGAATTTAATACAAAAGGCACAATGCCGACTTAAGTATAAGAGGACTGACATGCTAACTTTCTATGATTTGAACCACTCCTGTGAGTCCAGTTTTAGATTCCGATGCTTCACTTCAGGTTTGCTGTATCCCTTGGACCTTATTCCTGACGATGAAACTCTGAAATTGCATCCGAATTTAATACAAAAGACACAATGCAGACTTAAGTACAAGAGGACTGACACTCTAACCTTCTATGATTTGAACCTCTCCTGTGAGTCCAGTTTTAGATTCCGATGCTTCACTTCAGGTTTACTGTATCCCGTGGACTTTCTTATTGACCATGAAGCACAGATATTGTATCGGAATTAAATTCAAAGGCACAATGCCGACTTAAGTACAAGAGGACTGACACTCTAACTTTGTATGATTTGTACCACTTCTGTGAGTCCAGTTTTAGATTGCGATGCTTCACTTCAGGTTTACTGTATCCCTTGGGCCTTCTTATTGAAGATGAAACACTGAAATTGCATCCGAATTTAATGCAAAAGGTACAATGCCGACTTAAGTACAAGAGGGCAGACACTCTAACATTCTATGATTTGAACCTCTCCTGTGAGCGCAGTCTTAGATTCCGACACTTCACTTCAAGTTTACTGTATCACTTAGACCTTCGTATTGACGATGAAACACAGAAATTGCGTCCGAATTTAATACAAAAGGCACAATGCCGACTTAAGTACAAGAGGACTGAGACTCTAACTTTCTATGATTTGAACCTCTCCTGTGAGTCCAGTTTTAGATTCCGATGCTTCAGTTCAGGTTTACTGTATCCCTTGGACCTTCTCATTGACTGTGAAACACAGAAATTGCATCCGAATTTAATACAAAAAGCACAATGCCGACTTAAGTACAAGAGGACAGACACTCTAACTTTCTATGATTTGACCCTCTCCTGTGAGTCCAGTTTTAGATTCCGATGCTTCACTTCAGGTTTACTGTATCCCTTGGACCTTCTTATTGACGATGAAGCACAGAAATTGCATCGGAATTAAATTCAAAAGGCACAATGCCGACTTAAGTACAAGAGGACTGACACTCTAACTTTCTACCATTTGAACCTCTCCTGTGAGTCCAGTTTTAGATTCCGATGCTTCACTTCAGGTTTACTGTATCCCTTGGACCTTCTTATTGACGATGAAGCACAGATATTGCATCGGAATTAAATTCAAAAGGCACAATGCCGACATAAGTACAAGAGGACTGACACTCTAAATTTCTATGATTTGAACCTCTCCTGTGAGTCCAATTTTAGATTCCGATGCTTCACTTCAGTTTTACTGTATACCTTGGACCTTCTTATTGACGATGAAACACAGAAATCGCATCCGAATTTAATACAAACTGCACAATGCCGACTTAAGTACTAGAGGACTGACACTCTAACTTTCTATGATTTGAACCTTTCCTGTGAGTCCAGTTTTAGATTCCGATACTTCACTTCAGGTTTACTGTATACCTAGAACCGTCTTATTGACGATGAAACACAGAGATTGCATCTGAATTTAAAACAAAAGGCACAATGCCGACTTAAGTACAAGAGGACTGACACTCTAACCTTCTATGATTTGAACCACTCCTGTGAGTCCAGTTTTAGATTCCGATGCTTCACTTCAGGTTTTCTGTATCCCTTGGACCTTCTTATTGACGATGAAAAACAGAAATTGCATCCGATTTTAATACAAAAGGCACAATGCCGACTTAAGTACAAGAGGACTGACACTATAACTTTCTATGATTTGAACCTTTCCTGTGAGTCCAGATTTAGATTCCGATGCTTCACTTCAGGTTTACTGTATCCCTTAGGCCTTCTTATTGATGATGAAACACAGAAATTGCATCCGAATTTAATACAAAAGGCACAATGCCGACTTAAGTACAAGAGGACGGACAGTCTAACTTTCTATGATTTGAACCTCTCCTGTGAGCCCAGTTTTAGATTCCGATGCTTCACTTCAGGTTTACTGTATCCCTTGGACTTTCTTATTGATGATGAAACACTGAAATTGCATCCGAATTTAATACAAAAGGCACAATGCCGACTTAAGTACAAGAGGACGGACACTCTAACTTTCTATGATTTGAACCTCTCCTGTGAGTCTAGATTTAGATTCCGATGCTGCTCTTCAGGTTTACTGTATCCCTTGGACCTTCTTATTGACGATGAAGCACAGATATTGCATCGGAATTAAATTCCAAAAGCACAGTGCTGACTTAAGTACAAGAGGACTGACACTCTAACATTCTACGATTAGAACCTCTCCTGTTAGTCCAGTTTTAGATTCCGATGCTTCACTTCAGGTTTACTGTATACCTTGGAATTTCTTATAGACGATGAAACACAGAAATTACATTCGAATTTAATACAAAAGGCACAATGCCGACTTAAGTACAAGAGGACTGACACTCTAACTTTCTATTATTTAAACCTCTCCTGTGTGTCCAGTTTTAGATTCCGATGCTTCACTTCAGGTTTACGGTATCCCTTGGACCTTCTTATTGACGATGAAACACAGAAATTGCATCTGAATTTAATACAAAAGGCACAATGCCGACTTAAGTATAAGAGGACTGACACGCTAACTTTCTATGATTTGAACCACTCCTGTGAGTCCAGTTTTAGATTCCGATGCTTCACTTCAGGTTTGCTGTATCCCTTGGACCTTATTCCTGACGATGAAACTCTGAAATTGCATCCGAATTTAATACAAAAGACACAATGCAGACTTAAGTACAAGAGGACTGACACTCTAACCTTCTATGATTTGAACCTCTCCTGTGAGTCCAGTTTTAGATTCCGATGCTTCACTTCAGGTTTACTGTATCCCGTGGACTTTCTTATTGACCATGAAGCACAGATATTGTATCGGAATTAAATTCAAAGGCACAATGCCGACTTAAGTACAAGAGGACTGACACTCTAACTTTGTATGATTTGAACCACTTCTGTGAGTCCAGTTTTAGATTGCGATGCTTCACTTCAGGTTTACTGTATCCCTTGGGCCTTCTTATTGAAGATGAAACACTGAAATTGCATCCAAATTTAATGCAAAAGGTACAATGCCGACTTAAGTACAAGAGGACAGACACTCTAACATTCTATGATTTGAACCTCTCCTGTGAGCGCAGTCTTAGATTCCGACACTTCACTTCAAGTTTACTGTATCACTTAGACCTTCGTATTGACGATGAAACACAGAAATTGCGTCCGAATTTAATACAAAAGGCACAATGCCGACTTAAGTACAAGAGGACTGAGACTCTAACTTTCTATGATTTGAACCTCTCCTGTGAGTCCAGTTTTAGATTCCGATGCTTCAGTTCAGGTTTACTGTATCCCTTGGACCTTCTCATTGACTGTGAATCACAGAAATTGCATCCGAATTTAATACAAAAAGCACAATGCCGACTTAAGTACAAGAGGACAGACACTCTAACTTTCTATGATTTGACCCTCTCCTGTGAGTCCAGTTTTAGATTCCGATGCTTCACTTCAGGTTTACTGTATCCCTTGGACCTTCTTATTGACGATGAAGCACAGAAATTGCATCGGAATTAAATTCAAAAGGCACAATGCCGACTTAAGTACAAGAGGACTGACACTCTAACTTTCTACCATTTGAACCTCTCCTGTGAGTCCAGTTTTAGATTCCGATGCTTCACTTCAGGTTTACTGTATCCCTTGGACCTTCTTATTGTCGATGAAGCACAGATATTGCATCGGAATTAAATTCAAAAGGCACAATGCCGACATAAGTACAAGAGGACTGACACTCTAAATTTCTATGATTTGAACCTCTCCTGTGAGTCCAATTTTAGATTCCGATGCTTCACTTCAGTTTTACTGTATACCTTGGACCTTCTTATTGACGATGAAACACAGAAATCGCATCCGAATTTAATACAAACTGCACAATGCCGACTTAAGTACTAGAGGACTGACACTCTAACTTTCTATGATTTGAACCTTTCCTGTGAGTCCAGTTTTAGATTCCGATACTTCACTTCAGGTTTACTGTATACCTAGAACCGTCTTATTGACGATGAAACACAGAGATTGCATCTGAATTTAAAACAAAAGGCACAATGCCGACTTAAGTACAAGAGGACTGACACTCTAACTTTCTATGATTTGAACCACTCCTGTGAGTCCAGTTTTAGATTCCGATGCTTCACTTCAGGTTTTCTGTATCCCTTGGACCTTCTTATTGACGATGAAAAACAGAAATTGCATCCGATTTTAATACAAAAGTCACAATGCCGACTTAAGTACAAGAGGACTGACACTATAACCTTCTATGATTTGAACCTTTCCTGTGAGTCCAGATTTAGATTCCGATGCTTCACTTCAGGTTTACTGTAACCCTTGGACCTTCTTATTGACGATGAAACACAGAAATTGCATCCGAATTTAATACAAACGGCACAATGACGACTTAAGTATAAAACGACTGACACTCTCACTTCCTATGATTTGAACCTCTCCTGTGGTCCTGTTTTAGATTCCGATGCTTCACTTCAGGTGTACTGTATGACTTGGACCTTGTTATTGACGATGAAACATTGAAATTGCATCCGAAATTCATACAAAAGGCACAATGCCGACTTATGTACAAGAGGACTGACACTCTAACTTTCTATGATTTGAACCACTCCTGTGAGTCCAGTTTTAGATTCCGATGCTTTACTTCAGGTTTACTGTATCCCTTGGACCTTCTTATTGACGATGAAACACAGAAATTGCATCCGAATTTAATACAAAAGGCGCAATGCCGACTTAAGTACAAGAGGACTGACACTCTAACTTTGTTTGATTTGAACCTCTTCTGTGAGACCAGTTTTAGATTCCGATGCTTCACTTCAGGTTTACTGTATACCTAGGACCGTCTTATTGACGATGAAACACAGAAATTGCATCTGAATTTAAAACAAAAGGCACAAAGCCGACATAAGTACAAGAGGACTGACACTCTAACTTTCTATGATTTGAACCTCTCCTGTGAGTCCAGTTTTAGATTCCGATGCTTCATTTCAGTTTTACTGTATCTCTTGGACCTTCTTCTTGACGATGAATCACAGAAATTGCATCCGAATTTAATACAAAAGGCACAATGCCGACTAAAGTACAAGAGGATTGACACTCTAACTTTCTGTGATTTGAACCTCTCCTGTGAGTCCTGTTTCAGATTCCGATGCTTCACTTCAGGTTTACAGTATCCCTTGGAACTTCTTATTGATGGTGAAGCACAGATATTGCATCGGAATAAAATTCAAAAGGCGCAATACCGACTTAAGTACAAGAGGACTGACACTCCAACATTCTATGATTTAAACTCTCCTGTGAGTCTAGTTTAAGATTCCGATGCTTCACTTCAGGTTTACGGTATTCTTGGACGTTCTTATTGACGATGAAACACAGAAATTGCATCCGAATTTAATACAAAAGGCACAATGCCGACTTAAGTACAAGAGGACTGACACTCTAACTTTCTATGATTTGAACCTCTCCTGTGAGTCCATTTTTAGATTCCGATGCTTCACTTCAGGTTTACTGTATCCCTTGGACCTTCTTATTGTCGATGAAGGACGGATATTGCATCGGAATTAAATTCAAAAAGCACAATGCCGACTTGAATACAAGAGGACTGAAACTATAACTTTCTATGATTTGAACCTCTCCTGTGAGTCCAGTTTTAGATTCCGATGCTTCGCTTCAGGTTTACTGTATACCTAGGACCGTCTTATTGACGTCGAAACACAGAAATTGCATCTGAATTTAAAACAAAAGGCACAATGCCGATTTAAGTACAAGGTGACTGACACTATAACTTTCTATGACTTGAACCTCTCCTGTGAGTCCAGTTTTAGATTTCGATGCTTCACTTCAGGTTTACTGTATCCCTTAGGCCTTCTTATTGATGATGAAACACAGAAATTGCATCCGAATTTAATACAAAAGGCACAACGCCGACTTAAGTACAAGAGGACGGACAGTCTAACTTTCTATGATTTGAACCTCTCCTGTGAGCCCAGTTTTAGATTCCGATGCTTCACTTCAGGTTTACTGTATCCCTTGGACTTTCTTATTGACGATGAAACACTGAAATTGCATCCGAATTTAATACAAAAGGCACAATGACGACTGAAGTACAAGAGGGCTGACACTCTAACTTTCTATGATTTGAACCTCTCCTGTGAGTCTAGATTTGGATTCCGATGCTGCTCTTCAGGTTTACTGTATCCCTTGGACCATCTTATTGACGATGAAGCACACATATTGCATCGGAATTAAATTCCAAAAGCACAATGCTGACTTAAGTACATGAGGACTGACACTCTAACATTCTACGATTGGAACCTCTCCTGTTAGTCCAGTTTTAGATTCCGATGCTTCACTTCAGGTTTACGGTATCCCTTGGATCTTCTTATTGACGATGAAACGCAGAAATTGCATCTGAATTTAATACAAAAGGCACAAGGCCGACTTAAGTATAAGAGGACTGACACTCTAACTTTCTATGATTTGAACCTCTCCTGTGAGTCCAGTTTTAGATTCCGATGCTTCACTTCAGGTTTCCTGTATCCCTTGGACCTTATTACTGACGATGAAACTCTGAAATTGCATCCGAATTTAATACAAAAGGCACAATGCAGACTTAAGTACAAGAGGACTGACACTCAAACCTTCTATGATTTGAACCTCTCCTGTGAGTCCAGTTATAGATTCCGATGCTTCACTTCAGGTTTACTGTATCCCGTGGACTTTCTTATTGACCATGAAGCACAGATATTGCATCATAATTAAATTCAAAAGGCACAATGCCGACATAAGTACAAGAGGACTGACACTCTAACTTTGTATGATTTGAACCACTTATGTGAGTCCAGTTTTAGATTGCGATGCTTCACTTCAGGTTTACTGTATACCTTGGGCCTTCTTATTGAAGATGAAACACTGAAATTGCATCCGAACTTAATACAAAAGGCACAATGCCGACTTAAGTACAAGAGGACTGACACTCTAACTTTGTATGATTTGAACCACTTCTGTGAGTCCATTTTTAGATTCCGATGCTTCACTTCAGGTTTACTGTATCCCTTGGACTTTCTTATTAACGATGAAACACAGAAATTACATCCCAATTTAATACAAAAGGCACAATGCAGACTTAAGTACAAGAGGACTGACACTCTAACTATCTATAATTTGAACCTCTCCTGTGAGTCCAGTTTAAGATTCCGATGCTTCACTTAAGGTTTACGGTACCCCTTGGACCTTCTTATTGACGATGAAGGACAGATATTGCATCGGAATTAAATTTAAAAAGCACAATGCCGACTTGAGTACAAGAGGACTGATACTATAACTTTCTATGATTTGAACCTCTCCTGTGAGTCCAGTTTTAGATTCCGATGCTTCACTTCAGGTTTACTGTATACCTAGGACCGTCTTATTGACGATGAAACACAGAAATTGCATCTGAATTTAAAACAAAAGGCACAATGCCGACTTAAGTACAAGGTGACTGACACTATAACTTTCTATGATTTGAACCTCTCCTGTGAGTCAAGTTTTAGATTTCGATGCTTCACTTCAGGTTTACTGTATCCCTTAGGAATTCTTATTGATGATGAAACACTGAAATTGCATCCGAATTTAATACAAAAAGCACAATGACGACTTAAGTACAAGAGGGCTAACACTCTAACTTTCTATGATTTGAACCTCTCCTGTGAGTCTAGATTTAGATTCCGATGCTGCTCTTCAGGTTTACTGTATCCCTTGGACCTTCTTATTGACGATGAAGCACAGATATTGCATCGGAATTAAATTCCAAAAGCACAATGCTGACTTAAGTACAAGAGGACTGACACTCTAACAATCTACGATTAGAACCTCTCCTGTTAGTCCAGTTTTAGATTCCCATGCTTCACTTCAGGTTTACTGTATACCTTGGAATTTCTTATTGACGATGAAACACAGAAATTACATCCGAATTTAATACAAAAGGCACAATGCCGACTTAAGTACAAGAGGACTGACACTCTAACTGTCTATTATTTGAACCTCTCCTGTGAGTCCAGTTTTAGATTCCGATGCTTAACTTCAGGTTTATGGTATCCCTTGGACCTACTTATTGACGATGAAACACAGAAATTGCATCTGAATTTAATACAAAATGCACAATGCCGACTTAAGTATAAGAGGACTAACACTCTAACTTTCTATGATTTGAACCTCTCCTGTGAGTCCAGTTTTAGATTCCGATGCTTCACTTCAGTTTTGCTGTATCCCTTGGACCTTATTACTGACGATGAAACTCTGAAATTGCATCCGAATTTAATACAAAAGGCACAATGCAGACTTAAGTACAAGAGGACTGACACTCAAACCTTCTATGATTTGAACCTCTCCTGTGAGTCCAGTTTTAGATTCCGATGCTTCGCTTCTGGATTACTGTATCCCGTGGACTTTCTCATTGACCATGAAGCACAGATATTGTATCGGAATTAAATTCAAAAGGCACAATGCCGACTTAAGTACAAGAGGAGTGACACTCTATCTTTGTATGATTTGAACCACTTCTGTGAGTCCAGTTTTAGATTGCGATGCTTCACTTCAGGTTTACTGTATCCCTTGGGCCTTCTTATTGAAGATGAAACACTGAAATTGCATCCGAATTTAATACAAAAGGCACAATGCCGACTTAAGTACAAGAGGACAGACACTCTAACATTCTATGATTTGAACCTCTCCTGTGAGTGCAGTTTTAGATTCCGACACTTCACTTCAGGTTTACTGTATCACTTAGCCCTTCGTATTGACGATGAAACACAGAAATTGCATTCGAATTTAATACAAAAGGTACAATGCCGACTTAAGTACAAGAGGACTGAGACTCTAACTTTCTATGATTTGAACCTCTCCTGTGAATCCAGTTTTAGATTCCGATGCTTCAGTTCAGGTTTACTGTATCCCTTGGACCTTCTCATTGACTGTGAAACACAGAAATTGCATCCGAATTTAATACAAAAAGCACAATGCCGACTTAAGTACAAGAGGACAGACACTCTAACTTTCTATGATTTGACCCTCTCCTGTGAGTCCAGTTTTAGATTCCGATGCTTCACTTCAGGTTTACTGTATCCCTTGGACCTTCTTATTGACGATGAAGCACAGAAATTTCATCGGAATTAAATTCAAAAGGCACAATGCCGACTTCAGTACAAGAGGACTGACATTCTAACTTTCTACGATTTGAACCTCTCCTGTGAGTCCAGTTTTAGATTCCGATGCTTTACTTCAGGTTTACTGTATCCCTTGGACCTTCTTATTGACGATGAAGCACAGATATTGCATCGGAATTAAATTCAAAAAGCACAATGCCGACATAAGTACAAGAGGACTGACACTCTAACTTTCTATGATTTGAACCTCTCTTGTGAGTCCAGTTTTAGATCCCGATACTTCACTTCAGGTTTACTGTATACCTAGAACCGTCTTATTGACGATGAAACACAGAGATTGCATCTGAATTTAAAACAAAAGGCACAATGCCGACTTAAGAACAAGAGGACTGACACTCTAACTTTCTATGATTTGAACCACTCCTGTGAGTCCAGTTTTAGATTCCGATGCTTCACTTCAGGTTTTCTGTATCAGTTGGACCTTCTTATTGACGATGAAACACAGAAAGTGCATCCGAATTTAATACGAAAGGCACAATGCCGACTTAAGTACAAGAGGACTGACACTATAACTATCTATGATTTGAACCTTTCCTGTGAGTCCAGATTTAGATTCCGATGCTTCACTTCAGGTTTACTGTAACCCTTGGGCCTTCTTATTGACGATGAAACACAGAAATTGCATCCGAATTTAATACAAACGGCACAATGACGACTTAAGTACAAAACGACTGACACTCTCACTTTCTATGATTTGAACCTCTCCTGTGGTCCTGTTTTAGATTCCGATGCTTCACTTCAGGTGTACTGTATCACTTGGACCTTGTTATTGACGATGAAACACTGAAATTGCATCCGAAATTCATACGAAAGGCACAATGCCGACTTATGTACAAGAGGACTGACACTCTAACCTTCTATGATTTGAACCACTCCTGTGAGTCCAGTTTTAGGTTCCGATGCTTCACTTCAGGTTTACTGTATCCCTTGGACCTTCTTATTGACGATGAAACACAGAAATTGCATCCGAATTTAATACAAAAGGCACAATGCCGACTTAAGTACAAGAGGACGGACACTATAAATTTCTATGATTTGAACCTGTCCTGTGAGTCCAGATTTAGATTCTGATGCTTCACTTCAGGTTTACTGTAACCCTTGGGCCTTCTTAATGACGATGAAACACAGAAACTGCATCCGAATTTAATACAAATGGCACAATGACGACTTAAGTACAAGACGACTGACACTCTCACTTTCTATGATATGAACCTCTCCTGTGGTCCAGTTTTAGATTCCGATGCTTCACCTCAGGTGTACTGTATCACTTGGACCTTGTTATTGACGATGAAACACTGAAATTGCATCCGATTTTAATACAAAAGGCACAATGCCGACTTAAGTACAAGAGGACAGACGCTCTAACTTTGTTTGATTTGAACCTCTTCTGTGAGTCCAGTTTTAGATTCCGATGCTTCACTTCAGGTTTACTGTATCCCTCGGACCTTCTTATTGAAGATGAAACACAGAAATTGCATTCGAATTTGATACAAAAGGCACAATGCCGACTTAACTACAAGAGGACTGACACTCTAACTTTCAATGATTTGAACCTCTCCAGTGAGACCAGTTTTAGATTCCGATGCTTCAGTTTAGGTTTACTGTATACCTTGGACCTTCTTATTGACTATGAAACACAGAAATTGCATCAGAATTTAATACAAAAAGCACAATGCCGACTTAAGTACAAGAGGACAGACACTCTAACTTTGTATGTTTTGAACCTCTTTTGTGAGTCCAGTTTTAGATTCCGATGCTTCACTTCAGGTTTACTGTATCCCTCGGACCTTCTTATTGAAGATGAAACACAGAAATTGCATTCGAATTTGATACAAAAGGCACAATGCCGACTTAACTACAAGAGGACTGACACTCTAACTTTCTATGATTTGAACCTCTCCTGTGAGACCAGTTTTAGATTCCGATGCTTCAGTTCAGGTTTACTGTATCACTTGGACCCTGTTATTGACTATGAAACACAGAAATTGCATCCGAATTTAATACAAACTGCACAATGCCGACTTAAGTACAAGAGGACTGACACTCTCACTTTCTATGATTTGAACCTCTCCTGTGAGTCCAGTTTTAGATTCTAATGTTTCACTTCAGGTTTACTGTATACCTAGGACCGTCTTATTGACGATGAAACACAGAAATTGCATCTGAATTTAAAACAAAAGGCACAATGCCGACTTAAGTACAAGAGGACTGACACTCTAACTTTCTATGATTTTAACCACTCCTGTGAGTCCAGTTTTAGATTCCGATGCTTCACTTCAGGTTTACTGTATACCTTGGGCCTTCTTATTGAAGATGAAACACTGAAATTGCATCCGAATTTAATACAAAAGGCACAATGCCGACTTAAGTACAAGAGGACAGACACTCTAACATTCGATGATTTGAACCTCTCCTGTGAGTGCAGTTTTAGATTCCGACACTTCACTTCAGGTTTACTGTATCACTTAGACCTTCGTATTGACGATGAAACACAGAAATTGCATTCGAATTTAATACAAAAGGCACAATGCCGACTTAAGTACAAGAGGACTGAGACTCTAACTTTCTATGATTTGACCCTCTCCTGTGAGTCCAGTTTTAGATTCCGATGCTTCACTTCAGGTTTACTGTATCCCTTGGACCTTCTTATTGACGATGAAGCACAGAAATTGCATCGGAATTAAATTCAAAAGGCACAATGCTGACTTAAGTACAAGAGGACTGACACTCTAACTTTCTACGACTTGAACCTCTCCTGTGAGTCCAGTTTTAGATTCCGATGCTTCACTTCAGGTTTACTGTATCCCTTGGACCTTCTTATTGACGATGAAGCACAGATATTGCATCGGAATTAAATTCAAAAGGCACAATGCCGACATAAGTACAAGAGGACTGACACTCTAACTTTCTATGATTTGAACCTCTCCTGTGAGTCCAGTTTTAGATTCCGATACTTCACTTCAGGTTTACTGTATACCTAGAACCGTCTTATTGACGATGAAACACAGAGATTGCATCTGAATTTAAAACAAAAGGCACAATGCCGACTTAAGTACAAGAGGCCTGACACTATAACTATCTATGATTTGAACCTTTCCTGTGAGTCCAGATTTTGATTCCGATGCTTCACTTCAGGTTTACTGTAACCCTTGGGCCTTCTTATTGACGATGAAACACAGAAACTGCATCCGAATTTAATACAAATGGCACAATGACGACTTAAGTACAAGACGACTGACACTCTCACTTTCTATGATATGAACCTCTCCTGTGGTCCAGTTTTAGATTCCGATGCTTCACCTCAGGTGTACTGTATCACTTGGACCTTGTTATTGACGATGAAAAACTGAAATTGCATCCGATTTTAATACAAAAGGCACAATGCCGACTTAAGTACAAGAGGACAGACGCTCTAACTTTGTTTGATTTGAGCCTCTTCTGTGAGTCCAGTTTTAGATTCCGATGCTTCACTTCAGGTTTACTGTATCCCTCGGACCTTCATATTGAAGATGAAACACAGAAATTGCATTCGAATTTGATACAAAAGGCACAATGCCGACTTAACTACAAGTGGACTGACACTCTAACTTTCAATGATTTGAACCTCTCCAGTGAGACCAGTTTTAGATTCCGATGCTTCAGTTTAGGTTTACTGTATACCTTGGACCTTCTTATTGACTATGAAACACAGAAATTGCATCAGAATTTAATACAAAAAGCACAATGCCGACATAAGTACAAGAGGACAGACACTCTAACTTTGTATGTTTTGAACCTCTTTTGTGAGTCCAGTTTTGGATTCCGATGCTTCACTTCAGGTTTACTGTATCCCTCGGACCTTCTTATTGAAGATGAAACACAGAAATTGCATTCGAATTTGATACAAAAGGCACAATGCCGACTTAACTACAAGAGAACTGACACTCTAACTTTCTATGATTTGAACCTCTCCTGTGAGACCACTTTTAGATTCCGATGCTTCAGTTCAGGTTTACTGTACCACTTGGACCTTGTTATTGACTATGAAACACAGAAATTGCATCCGAATTTAATACAAACTGCACAATGCCGACTTAAGTACAAGAGGACTGACACTCTAACTTTCTATGATTTGAACCTCTCCTGTGAGTGCAGTTTTATATTCCGACACTTCACTTCAGGTTTACTGTATCACTTAGACCTTCGTATTGACGATGAAACACAGAAATTGCATTCGAATTTAATACAAAAGGCACAATGCCGACTTAAGTACAAGAGGACTGAGACTCTAACTTTCTATGATTTGAACCTCTCCTGTGAGTCCAGTTTTAGATTCCGATGCTTCAGTTCAGGTTTACTGTATCCCTTGGACCTTCTCATTGACTGTGAAACACAGAAATTGCATCCGAATTTAATACAAAAAGCACAATGCCGACTTAAGTACAAGAGGACAGACACTCTAACTTTCTATGATTTGACCCTCTCCTGTGAGTCCAGTTTTAGATTCCGATGCTTCACTTCAGGCTTACTGTATCCCTTGGACCTTCTTATTGACGATGAAGCACAGAAATTGCATCGGAATTAAATTCAAAAGGCACAATGCTGACTTAAGTACAAGAGGACTGACACTCTAACTTTCTACGACTTGAACCTCTCATGTGAGTCCAGTTTTAGATTCCGATGCTTCACTTCAGGTTTACTGTATCCCTTGGACCTTCTTATTGACGATGAAGCACAGATATTGCATCGGAATTAAATTCAAAAGGCACAATGCCGACATAAGTACAAGAGGACTGACACTCTAAATTTCTATGATTTGAACCTCTCCTGTGAGTCGAGTTTTAGATTCCGATGCTTCACTTCAGTTTTACTGTATACCTTGGACCTTCTTATTGACGATGAAACACAGAAATTGCATCCGAATTTAATACAAACTGCACAATGCCGACTTAAGTACAAGAGGACTGACACTCTAACTTTCTATGATTTGAACCTCTCCTGTGAGTCCAGTTTTAGATTCCGATACTTCACTTCAGGTTTACTGTATACCTAGAACCGTCTTATTGACGATGAAACACAGAGATTGCATCTGAATTTAAAACAAAAGGCACAATGCCGACTTAAGTACAAGAGGACTGACACTCTAACTTTCTATGATTTGAACCACTCCTGTGAGTCCAGTTTTAGATTCCGATGCTTCACTTCAGGTTTTCTGTATCCCTTGGACCTTCTTATTGACGATGAAACACAGAAATTGCATCCGAATTTAATACGAAAGGCACAATGCCGACTTAAGTACACGAGGCCTGACACTATAACTATCTATGATTTGAACCTTTCCTGTGAGTCCAGATTTTGATTCCGATGCTTCACTTCAGGTTTACTAAAACCCTTGGGCCTTCTTATTGACGATGAAACACAGAAATTGCATCCGAATTTAATACAAACGGCACAATGACGACTTAAGTACAAAACGACTGACACTCTCACTTTCTATGAGTTGAACCTCTCCTGTGGTCCTGTTTTAGATTCCGATGCTTCACTTCAGGTGTACTGTATCACTTGGACATTGTTATTGACGATGAAACACTGAAATTGCATCCGAAATTCATACAAAAAGCACAATGCCGACTTATGTACAAGAGGACTGACACTCTAACTTTCTATGATTTGAACCACTCCTGTGAGTCCAGTTTTAGGTTCCGATGCTTCACTTCAGGTTTACTGTATCCCTTGGACCTTCTTATTGACGATGAAACACAGAACTTGCATCCGAATTTAATACAAAAGGCACAATGCCGACTTAAGTACAAGAGGACTGACACTATAAATTTCTATGATTTGAACCTGTCCTGTGAGTCCAGATTTAGATTCTGATGCTTCACTTCAGGTTTACTGTAACCCTTGGGCCTTCTTATTGACGATGAAACACAGAAACTGCATCCGAATTTAATACAAATGGCAGAATGACGACTTAAGTACAAGAGGACAGACACTCTAACTTTGTATGTTTTGAACCTCTTTTGTGAGTCCAGTTTTTGATTCCGATGCTTCACTTCAGGTTTACTGTATCCCTCGGACCTTCTTATTGAAGATGTAACACAGAAATTGCATTCGAATTTGATACAAAAGGCACAATGCCGACTTAACTACAAAAGGACTGACACTCTAACTTTCTATGATTTGAACCTCTCCTGTGAGACCAGTTTTAGATTCCGATGCTTCAGTTCATTTTTACTGTATCACTTGGACCTTGTTATTGACTATGAAACACAGAAATTGCATCCGAATTTAATACAAAAGGCACAATGCCGACTTAACTACAAGAGGACTGACACTCAAACATTCTATGATTTGAGCCTCTCCTGTGAGTCCAGTTTTAGATTCCGATGCTTCACTTCAGGTTCACTGTATATCGTGGACCTTCTTATTGACCATGAAGCACAGATATTGCATCGGAATTAAATTCAAAAGGCACAATGCCGACTTAAGTACAAGAGGACTGACACTCTTACTTTCTATGATTTGAACCTCTTCTGTGAGTCCAGTTTTAGATTCCGATGCTTCACTTCAGGTTTACTGTATACCTTGGACCTTCTTATTGACAATGAAACTCAGAAATTGCATCCGAATTTAATACAAACTGCACAATGCCGACTTAAGTACAAGAGGACTGACACTCTAACTTTCTATGATTTGAACCTCTCCTGTGAGTCCAGTTTTAGATTCCGATGCTTCACTTCAGGTTTACTGTATACCTAGGACCGTCTTATTGACGATGAAACACAGAAATTGCATTTGAATTTAAAACAAAAGGCACAATGCCGACTTAAGTACAAGAGGACTGACACTCTAACTTTCTATGATTTTAACCACTCCTGTGAGTCCAGTTTTAGATTCCGATGCTTCACTTCAGGTTTACTGTATACCTTGGGCCTTCTTATTGAAGATGAAACACTGAAATTGCATCCGAATTTAATACAAAAGGCACAATGCCCACTTAAGTACAAGAGGACAGACACTCTAACATTCTATGATTTGAACCTCTCCTGTGAGTGCAGTTTTAGATTCCGACACTTCACTTCAGGTTTACTGTATCACTTAGACCTTCGTATTGACGATGAAACACAGAAATTGCATTCGAATTTAATACAAAAGGCACAATGCCGACCTAAGTACAAGAGGACTGACACTCTAACTTTCTATAATTTGAACCTTTCCTGTGAGTCCAGTTTAAGATTCCGATTATTCACTTCAGGTTTACGGTATCCCTTGGACCTTCTTATTGACGATGAAGGACAGATATTGCATCGGAATTAAATTCAAAAAGCACAATGCCGACTTGAGTACAAGAAAACTGAAAGTATAACTTTCTATGATTTGAACCTCTCCTGTTAGTCCAGTTTTAGATTCCGATGCTTCACTTCAGGTTTACTGTATACCTAGGACCGTCTTATTGACGATGAAACACAGAAATTGCATCTGAATTTAAAACAAAAGGCACAATGCCGACTTAAGTACAAGGTGACTGACACTATAACTTTCTATGATTTGAACCTCTCCTGTGAGTCCAGTTTTAGATTCCGATGCTTCACTTCAGGTTTTCTGTATCCCTTGGACCTTATTACTGACGATGAAACTCTGAAATTGCATCCGAATTTAATACAAAAGGCACAATGCCGACTTAAGTACAAGAGGACTGACACTCAAACCTTCTATGATTTGAACCTTTCCTGTGCGTCCAGTTTTAGATTCCGATGCTTCACTTGAGGTTTACTGTATCCCGTGGACTTTCTTATTGACCATGAAGCACAGATATTGTATCGGAATTAAATTCAAAAGGCACAATGCCGACTTAAGTACAAGAGGACTGACACTCTAACTTTGTATGATTTGAACCACTTCTGTGAGTCGAGTTTTAGATTGCGATGCTTCACTTCAGGTTTACTGTATCCCTTGGGCCTTCTTATTGAAGATGAAACACTGAAATTGCATCCGAATTTAATACAAAAGGCACAATGCCGACTTAAGTACAAGAGGACAGACACTCTAACATTCTATGATTTGAACCTCTCGTGTGAGTGCAGTTTTAGATTCCGACACTTCACTTCAGGTTTACTGTATCACTTAGACCTTCGTATTGACGATGAAACACAGAAATTGCATTCGAATTTAATACAAAAGGCACAATGCCGACTTAAGTACAAGAGGACTGAGACTCTAACTTTCTATGATTTGAATCTCTCCTGTGAGTCCAGTTTTAGATTCCGATGCTTCAGTTCAGGTTTACTGTATCCCTTGGACCTTCTCATTGACTTTGAAACACAGAAATTGCATCCGAATTTAATACAAAAAGCACAATGCCGACTTAAGTACAAGAGGACAGACACTCTAACTTTCTATGATTTGACCCTCTCCTGTGAGTCCAGTTTTAGATTCCGATGCTTCACTTCATGTTTACTGTATCCCTTGGACCTTCTTATTGACGATGAAGCACAGAAATTGCATCGGAATTAAATTCAAAAGGCACAATGCCGACTTAAGTACAAGAGGACTGACACTCTAACTTTCTACGATTTGAACCTCTCCTGTGAGTCCAGTTTTAGATTCCGATGCTTCAGTTCAGGTTTACTGTATCCCTTGGACCTTCTCATTGACTTTGAAACACAGAAATTGCATCCGAATTTAATACAAAAAGCACAATGCCGACTTAAGTACAAGAGGACAGACACTCTAACTTTCTATGATTTGACCCTCTCCTGTGAGTCCAGTTTTAGATTCCGATGCTTCACTTCATGTTTACTGTATCCCTTGGACCTTCTTATTGACGATGAAGCACAGAAATTGCATCGGAATTAAATTCAAAAGGCACAATGCCGACTTAAGTACAAGAGGACTGACACTCTAACTTTCTACGATTTGAACCTCTCCTGTGAGTCCAGTTTTAGATTCCGATGCTTCACTTCAGGTTTACTGTATCCCTTGGACCTTCTTATTGACGATGAAGCACAGATATTGCATCGGAATTAAATTCAAAAGGCACAATGCCGACATAAGTACAAGAGGACTGACACTCTAAATTTCTATGATTTGAACCTCTCCTGTGTGTCCAGTTTTAGATTCCCATGCTTCACTTCAGTTTTACTGTATACCTTGGACCTTCTAATTGACGATGAAACACAGAAATTGCATCCGAATTTAATACAAACTGCACAATGCCGACTTAAGTACAAGAGGACTGACACTCTAACTTTCTATGATTTGAACCACTCCTGTGAGTCCAGTTTTAGATTCCGATGCTTCACTTCAGGTTTACTGTATCACTTAGACCTTCGTATTGACGATGAAACTCTGAAATTGCATACGAATTTGATACAAAAGGCACAATGCCGACTTAACTACATGAGGACTGACACTCTAACTTTCTATGATTTGAACCTCTCCTGCGAGACCAGTTTTAGATTCCGATGCTTCAGTTCAGGTTTACTGTATCACTTGGACCATCTTATTGACTATGAAACACAGAAATTGCATCCGAATTTAATACAAAAAGCACAATGCCGACATAAGTACAAGAGGACTGACACTCTAACTTTCTATGATTTGAACCTCTCCTGTGAGTCCAGTTTTAGATTCCGATGCTTCACTTCAGGTTTACTGTATCCCTTGGACCTCCTTATTGACGATGAAGCACAGATATTGCATCGAAATTAAATTCAAAATGCACAATGCCGACTTAAGTACAAGAGGTCTGACACTCTACATTACTATGATTTGAACCTCTCCTGTGAGTCCAGTTTTAGATTCCGATGCTTCAACTCAGGTTTTCTGTATACCTTGGACCTTCTTATCGACGACGAAACACGGAAATTGCATCCGAATTTAATACAAATGGCACAATGCCGACTTAAGTACATGAGGACTGACACTCTAACTTTCTATGATTTGAACCTCTTCTGTGAGTCCAGTTTTAGATTCCGATGCTTCACTTCAGGTTTACTGTATACCTTGGACCTTCTTATCGACGATGAAACACAGAAATTGCATCGGAATTTAATACAAAAGGCACAATGCCGACTTAAGTACAAGAGGACTGACACTCTAAATTTCTATGATTTGAACCTGTCCTGTGAGTCCAGTTTTAGATTCCGATGCTTCACTTCAGTTTTACTGTATCCCTTGGACCTTCTCATTGACTTTGAAACACAGAAATTGCATCCGAATTTAATACCAAAAGCACAATGCCGACTTAAGTACAAGAGGACAGACACTCTAACTTTCTATGATTTGACCCTCTCCTGTGAGTCCAGTTTTAGATTCCGATGCTTCACTTCAGGTTTACTGTATCCCTTGGACCTTCTTATTGACGATGAAGCACAGATATTGCATCGGAATTAAATTCAAAAGGCACAATGCCGACATAAGTATAAGAGGACTGACACTCTAAATTTCTATGATTTGAACCTCTCCTGTGAGTCCAGTTTTAGATTCCGATGCTTTACTTCAGTTTTACTGTATACCTTGGACCTTCTTGTTGACGATGAAACACAGAAATTGCATCCGAATTTAATACAAACTGCACAATGCCGACTTAAGTACAAGAGGACTGACACTCTAAATTTCTATGATTTGAACCTCTCCTGTGATTCCAGTTTCAGATTCCGATACTTCACTTCAGGTTTACTGTATACCTAGAACAGTCTTATTGACGATGAAACACAGAGATTGCATCTGAATCTAAAACAAAAGGCACAATGCCGACTTACGTACAAGAGGACTGACACTCTAACTTTCTATGATTTGAACCTCTCCTGTGAGACCAGTTTTAGATTCCGATGCTTCAGTTCAGGTTTACTGTATACCTAGGACCGTCTTATTGACGATGAAACACAGAAATTGCATCTGAATTTAAAACAAAAGGCACAATGCCGACTTAAGTACAAGGTGACTGACACTATAACTTTCTATGATTTGAACCTCTCCTGTGAGTCCAGTTTTAGATTCCGATGCTTCACTTCAGGTTTTCTGTATCCCTTGGACCTTATTACTGACGATGAAACTCTGAAATTGCATCCGAATTTAATACAAAAGGCACAATGCCGACTTAAGTACAAGAGGACTGACACTCAAACCTTCTATGATTTGAACCTTTCCTGTGCGTCCAGTTTTAGATTCCGATGCTTCACTTGAGGTTTACTGTATCCCGTGGACTTTCTTATTGACCATGAAGCACAGATATTGTATCGGAATTAAATTCAAAAGGCACAATGCCGACTTAAGTACAAGAGGACTGACACTCTAACTTTGTATGATTTGAACCACTTCTGTGAGTCGAGTTTTAGATTGCGATGCTTCACTTCAGGTTTACTGTATCCCTTGGGCCTTCTTATTGAAGATGAAACACTGAAATTGCATCCGAATTTAATACAAAAGGCACAATGCCGACTTAAGTACAAGAGGACAGACACTCTAACATTCTATGATTTGAACCTCTCGTGTGAGTGCAGTTTTAGATTCCGACACTTCACTTCAGGTTTACTGTATCACTTAGACCTTCGTATTGACGATGAAACACAGAAATTGCATTCGAATTTAATACAAAAGGCACAATGCCGACTTAAGTACAAGAGGACTGAGACTCTAACTTTCTATGATTTGAATCTCTCCTGTGAGTCCAGTTTTAGATTCCGATGCTTCAGTTCAGGTTTACTGTATCCCTTGGACCTTCTCATTGACTTTGAAACACAGAAATTGCATCCGAATTTAATACAAAAAGCACAATGCCGACTTAAGTACAAGAGGACAGACACTCTAACTTTCTATGATTTGACCCTCTCCTGTGAGTCCAGTTTTAGATTCCGATGCTTCACTTCATGTTTACTGTATCCCTTGGACCTTCTTATTGACGATGAAGCACAGAAATTGCATCGGAATTAAATTCAAAAGGCACAATGCCGACTTAAGTACAAGAGGACTGACACTCTAAATTTCTATGATTTGAACCTCTCCTGTGTGTCCAGTTTTAGATTCCCATGCTTCACTTCAGTTTTACTGTATACCTTGGACCTTCTTATTGACGATGAAACACAGAAATTGCATCCGAATTTAATACAAACTGCACAATGCCGACTTAAGTACAAGAGGACTGACACTCTAAATTTCTATGATTTGAACCTCTCCTGTGATTCCAGTTTCAGATTCCGATACTTCACTTCAGGTTTACTGTATACCTAGAACAGTCTTATTGACGATGAAACACAGAGATTGCATCTGAATCTAAAACAAAAGGCACAATGCCGACTTAAGTACAAGAGGACTGACACTCTAACTTTCTATGATTTGAACCACTCCTGTGAGTCCAGTTTTAGATTCCGATGCTTCACTTCAGGTTTACTGTATCACTTAGACCTTCGTATTGACGATGAAACTCTGAAATTGCATACGAATTTGATACAAAAGGCACAATGCCGACTTAACTACAAGAGGACTGACACTCTAACTTTCTATGATTTGAACCTCTCCTGCGAGACCAGTTTTAGATTCCGATGCTTCAGTTCAGGTTTACTGTATCACTTGGACCATCTTATTGACTATGAAACACAGAAATTTCATCCGAATTTAATACAAAAAGCACAATGCCGACATAAGTACAAGAGGACTGACACTCTAACTTTCTATGATTTGAACCTCTCCTGTGAGTCCAGTTTTAGATTCCGATGCTTCACTTCAGGTTTACTGTATCCCTTGGACCTCCTTATTGACGATGAAGCACAGATATTGCATCGAAATTAAATTCAAAATGCACAATGCCGACTTAAGTACAAGAGGTCTGACACTCTACATTACTATGATTTGAACCTCTCCTGTGAGTCCAGTTTTAGATTCCGATGCTTCAACTCAGGTTTTCTGTATACCTTGGACCTTCTTATCGACGACGAAACACGGAAATTGCATCCGAATTTAATACAAATGGCACAATGCCGACTTAAGTACATGAGGACTGACACTCTAACTTTCTATGATTTGAACCTCTTCTGTGAGTCCAGTTTTAGATTCCGATGCTTCACTTCAGGTTTACTGTATACCTTGGACCTTCTTATCGACGATGAAACACAGAAATTGCATCGGAATTTAATACAAAAGGCACAATGCCGACTTAAGTACAAGAGGACTGACACTCTAAATTTCTATGATTTGAACCTGTCCTGTGAGTCCAGTTTTAGATTCCGATGCTTCACTTCAGTTTTACTGTATCCCTTGGACCTTCTCATTGACTTTGAAACACAGAAATTGCATCCGAATTTAATACCAAAAGCACAATGCCGACTTAAGTACAAGAGGACAGACACTCTAACTTTCTATGATTTGACCCTCTCCTGTGAGTCCAGTTTTAGATTCCGATGCTTCACTTCAGGTTTACTGTATCCCTTGGACCTTCTTATTGACGATGAAGCACAGATATTGCATCGGAATTAAATTCAAAAGGCACAATGCCGACATAAGTACAAGAGGACTGACACTCTAAATTTCTATGATTTGAACCTCTCCTGTGAGTCCAGTTTTAGATTCCGATGCTTTACTTCAGTTTTACTGTATACCTTGGACCTTCTTATTGACGATGAAACACAGAAATTGCATCCGAATTTAATACAAACTGCACAATGCCGACTTAAGTACAAAAGGACTGACACTCTAAATTTCTATGATTTGAACCTCTCCTGTGATTCCAGTTTCAGATTCCGATACTTCACTTCAGGTTTACTGTATACCTAGAACAGTCTTATTGACGATGAAACACAGAGATTGCATCTGAATCTAAAACAAAAGGCACAATGCCGACTTACGTACAAGAGGACTGACACTCTAACTTTCTATGATTTGAACCTCTCCTGTGAGACCAGTTTTAGATTCCGATGCTTCAGTTCAATTTTACTGTATACCTTGGACCTTCTTATTGACTATGAAACACAGAGATTGCATCCGAATTTAATACAAAAAGCACAATGCCGACTTAGGTACAAGAGCACAGACACTCTAACTTTGTATGTTTTGAACCTCTTTTGTGAGTCCAGTTTTAGATTCCGATGCTTCACTTCAGGTTTACTGTATCCCTCGGACCTTCTTATTGAAGATGAAACACAGAAATTGCATACGAATTTGATACAAAAGGCACAATGCCGACTTAACTACAAGAGGACTGACACTCTAACTTTCCATGATTTGAACCTCTCCTGCGAGACCAGTTTTAGATTTCGATGCTTCAGTTCAGGTTTACTGTATCACTTGGACCATCTTATTGACTATGAAACACAGAAATTGCATCCGAATTTAGTACAAAAAGCACAATGCCGACACAAGTACAAGAGGACTGACACTCTAAATTTCTATGATTTGAACCGGTCCTGTGAGTCCAGTTTTAGATTCCGATGCTTCACTTCAGTTTTACTGTATACCTTGGACCTTCTTATTGACAATGAAACTCAGAAATTGCATCCGAATTTAATACAAACTGCACAATGCCGACTTAAGTACAAGAGGACTGACACTCTAACTTTCTATGATTTGAACCTCTCCTGTGAGTCCAGTTTTAGATTCCGATGCTTCACTTCAGGTTTACTGTATACCTAGGACCGTCTTATTGACGATGAAACACAGAAATTGCATCTGAATTTAAAACAAAAGGCACTATGCCGACTTAAGTACAAGAGGACTGACACTCTAACTTTCTATGATTTTAACCACTCCTGTGAGTCCAGTTTTAGATTCCGATGCTTCACTTCAGGTTTACTGTATCCCTTGGACCTTCTTATTGACGATGAAACACAGTAATTGCATCCGAATTTAATACAAATGGCACAATGCCGACTTAAGTACAAGAGGACTGACACTATAAATTTCTATGATTTGAACCTGTCCTGTGAGTCCAGATTTAGATTCCGATGCTTCATTTCAGGTTTACTGTAACCATTGGGCCTTCTTATTGACGATGAAACACAGAAATTGCATCCGAATTTAATAAAAACGGTACAATGACAACTTAAGTACAAAACGACTGACACTCTCACTTTCTATGATTTGAACCTCTCCTGTGGTCCTGTTTTACATTCCGATGCTTCACTTCAGGTGTACTGTACCACTTGGACCTTGTTATTGACGATGAAACACTGAAATTGCATCCGAAATTCATACAAAAGGCACAATGCCGACTTAAGTACAAGAGGACTTACACTCTAACTTTCTATGATTTGAACCTCTCCTGTGAGTCCAGTTTTAGATTCCGATGATTCAGTTCAGGTTTACTGTATCCCTTGGACCTTCTCATTGACTATGAAGTACAGAAATTGCATCCGAATTTAATACAAAAAGCACAATGCCGACTTAAGTACAAGAGGGAAGTCACTCTAATTTTCTATGATTAGACCCACTCCTGTGAGTCCAGTTTTAGATTCCGATGCTTCAGTTCAGGTTTACTGTATCCCTTGGACCTTCTTATTGACGATGAAGCACAGAAATTGCATCGGAATTAAATTCAAAATTCACAATGCCGACTTAAAAACAAAAGGACTGACACTCTAACTTCCTATGATTTGAACCTCTCCTGTGAGTCCAGTTTTAGATTTCGATGCTTCACTTCAGGTTTACTTTATCCCTTCGACCTTCTTACTCACGATGAAACACTGAAATTGCATCCGAATTTAATACAAAAGGCACAATTTCGACTTAAGTACAAGAGGACTGACACTCTAACTTTCTATGATTTGAACCTCTCCTGTGAGTCCCGTTATAGATTCCGATGCTTCACTTCAGGTTTACTGTATCCCTTGGACCTTCTTATTGACGATGAAGCACACATATTGCATCGGAATAAAATTCAAAAGGCACAATGCCGACTTAAGTACAAGAGGACTGACACTCTAAATTTCTATGATTTGAACCTCTCCTGTGAGTCCAGTTTTAGATTCCGATGCTTCACTTCAGTTTTACTGTATACCTTGGACCTTCTTATTGACGATGAAACACAGAAATTGCATCGGAATTTAATAGAAAAGGCACAATGCCGACTTAAGTACAAGAGGACTGACACTCTAACTTTCTATGATTTAAACCACTCCTGTGAGTCCAGATTTAGATTCCGATGCTTCACTTAAGGTTTACTGTAACCCTTGGGCCTTCTTATTGACGATGAAACACAGAAATTGCATCCGAATTTAATACAAATGGCACAATGACGACTTAAGTACAAGACGACTGACACACTCACTTTCTATGATTTGAACCTCTCCTGTGGTCCAGTTTTAGATTCCGATGCTTCAATTCAGGTGTACTGTATCACTTGGACCTTGTTATTGACGATGAAACACTGAAATTTCATCCGATTTTAATACAAAAGGCACAATGCCGACTTAAGTACAAGAGGACAGACACTCTAACTTTGTTTGATTTAAACCTCTTCTGTGAGTCCAGTTTTAGATTCCGATGCTTCACTTCAGGTTTACTGTATCCCTCGGACCTTCTTATTGAAGATGAAACACAGAAATTGCATTCGAATTTGATACAAAAGGCACAATGCCGACTTAACTACAAGAGGACTGACACTCTAACTTTCTATGATTTGAGCCTCTCCTGTGAGACCAGTTTTGGATTCCGATGCTTCAGTTCAGGTTTACTGTATCCCTTGGACCTTCTTATTGACTATGAAACACAGAAATTGCATCCGAATTTACTACAAAGTGCACAATGCCGACTTAAGTACAAGAGGACAGACACTCTAACTTTGTATGTTTTGAACCTCTTCTGTGAGTCCAGTTTTAGATTCCGATGCTTCACTTCAGGTTTACTGTATCCCTCGGACCTTCTTATTGAAGATGAAACACAGAAATTTCATTCGAATTTGATACAAAAGGCAGAATGCCGACTTAACTACAAGAGGACTGACACTCTAACTTTCTATGATTTGAACCTCTCCTGTGAGTCCAGTATTAGATTCCGATGCTTCACTTCAGGTTTACTGTATCCCTTGGACCTCCTTATTGACGATGAAGCACAGATATTGCATCGAAATTAAATTCAAAAGGCACAATGCCGACTTAAGTACAAGAGGACTGACACTCTAAATTTCTATGATTTGAACCTCTCCTGTGAGTCCAGTTTTAGATTCCGATGCTTCACTTCAGGTTTACTGTATACCCTGGACCTTCTTATCGACGATGAGACACAGAAATTGCATCCGAATTTAATACAAACGGTACAATGACGACTTAAGTACAAAACGACTGACACTCTCACTTTCTATGATTTGAACCTCTCCTGTGGTCCTGTTTTAGATTCCGATGCTTCACTTCAGGTGTACTGTATCACTTGGACCTTGTTATTGACGATGAAACACTGAAATTGCATCCGAAATTCATACAAAAGGCACAATGCCGACTTAAGTACAAGAGGACTGACACTCTAACTTTCTATGATTTGAACCTCTCCTGTGAGTCCAGTTTTAGATTCCGATGCTTCAGTTCAGGTTTACTGTATCCCTTGGACCTTCTCATTGACTATGAAGTACAGAAATTGCATCCGAATTTAATACAAAAATCACAATGCCGACTTAAGCACAAGAGGGCAGTCACTCTAACTTTCTATGATTAGACCCTCTCCTGTGAGTCTAGTTTTAGATTCCGATGCTTCAGTTCAGGTTTACTGTATCCCTTGGACCTTCTTATTGACGATGAAGCACAGAAATTGTATCGGAATTAAATTCAAAATGCACAATGCCGACTTAAAAACAAGAGGAGTGACACTCTAACTTCCTATGATTTGAACCTCTCCTGTGAGTCCAGTTTTAGATTTCGATGCTTCACTTCAGGTTTACTGTATCCCTCGGACCTTCTCACTGACAATGAAACACTGAAATTGCATCCGAATTTAATACAAAAGGCACAATTCCGACTTAAGTACAAGAGGACTGACACTCTAACTTTCTATGATTTGAACCTCTCCTGTGAGTCCCGTTATAGATTCCGATGCTTCACTTCAGGTTTACTGTATCCCTTGGAAATAATTATTGACGATGAAGCACACATATTGCATCGGAATAAAATTCAAAAGGCACAATGCCGACTTAAGTACAAGAGGCCTGACACTCTAAATTTCTATGATTTGAACCTCTCCTGTGAGTCCAGTTTTAGATTCCGATGCTTCACTTCAGTTTTACTGTATACCTTGGACCTTCTTATTGACGATGAAACACAGAAATAGCATCGGAATTTAATAGAAAAGGCACAATGCCGACTTAAGTACAAGTGGACTGACATTCTAACTTTCTATGCTTTGAACCTCTCCAGTGAGTCCAGTTTTAGATTCCGATGCTTCACTTCAGGTTTACTGTATACCTAGGACCGTCTTATTGACGATGGAACACAGAAATTGCATCTGAATTTAAAACAAAAGGCACAATTCCGACTTAAGTACAAGACGACTGACACTCTCACTTTCTATGATTTGAACCTCTCATGTGGTCCAGTTTTAGATTCCGATGCTTCACTTTAGGTGTACTGCATCACTTGGACCTTGTTATTGACGATGAAGCACAGAAATTGTATCCGATTTTAATACAAAAGGCACAATGCTGACTTAAGTACAAGAGGACAGACACTCTAACTTTGTTTGATTTGAACCTCTCCTGTGAGACCAGTTTTCGATTCCGATGCTTCAGTTCAGGTTTACTGTATCCCTTGGACTTTCTTATTGACGATGAATCACAGAAATTGCATCCGTATTTAATTCAAAAGGCACAATGCCGACTTACGTACACGGTGACTGACACTATTACTTTCTATAATGTGAACCTCTCCTATGAGTCCAGTTTTAGATTCCGATGCTTCACTTCACGTTTCCTGTATCCTTTGGACCCTCTTACTGACGATGAAACACTGAAATTGCATCAGAATTTAATACAATAGGCACAATGCCGACTTAGGTACAAGAGGACTGACACTATAAATTTCTATGATTTGGACCTGTCCTGTGAGTCCAGATTTAGATTCCGATGCTTCACTTCAGGTTTACTGTGACCCTGGGCCTTCTTATTGACGATGAAACACAGAAATTGCATCCGAATTTAATACAAAAGGCACAATGCCGACTTAAGTACAAGAGGACAGACACTCTAACTTTGTTTGATTTGAACCTGTTCTGTGAGTCCAGTTTTAGATTCCGATGCTTCACTTCAGGTTTACTGTATCCCACGGACCTTCTTATTGAAGATGAAACACAGAAATTGCATTCGAATTTGATACAAAAGGCACAACGCCGACTTAACTACAAGAGGACTGACACTCTAACTTTCTATGATTTGAACATCTCCTGTGAGACCAGTTTTAGATTCCGATGCTTCAGTTCAGGTTTACTGTATCCCTTGGACCTTCTTAGTGACTATGAAACACTGAAATTGCATCCGAATTTAATACAAAAAGCACAATGCCGACTTAAGTACAAGAGGACAGACACTCTAACTTTGGATGTTTTGAACCTCTTCTGTGAGTCCAGTTTTAGATTCTGATGCTTCACTTCAGGTTTACTGTATCCCTCGGACCTTCTTATTGAAGATGAAACACAGAAATTGCATTCGAATTTGATACAAAAGGCAGATGCCGACTTAACTACAAGAGGAATGACACTCTAACTTTCTATGATTTGAACCTCTGCTGTGAGACCAGTTTTAGATTCCGATGCTTCAGTTCAGGTTTACTGTATCCCTTAGGCCTTCTTATTGACTATGAAACACAGAAATTGCATCCGAATTTAATACAAAAAGCACAATGCCGACTTAAGTACAAGAGGGCATTCACTCTAACTTTCCATGATTAGACCCTCTCCTGTGAGGCCAGTTTTAGATTCCGATGCTTCAGTTCAGGTTTACTGTATCCCTTGGACCTTCTTATTGACGATGAAGCACAGAAATTGCATCGGAATTAAATTCAAAACGCACAATGCCGACTTAAAAACAAGAGGACTGACACTCTATTTTCCTATGATTTGAACCTCTCCAGTGAGTCCAGTTTTAGATTTCGATGCTTCACTTCAGGTTTACTTTATCCCTTCGACCTTCTTAATCACGATGAAACACTGAAATTGCATCCGAATTTAATACAAAAGGCACAATTTCGACTTAAGTACAAGAGGACTGACACTCTAAATTTCTATGATTTCAACCTCTCCTGTGAGATCAGTTTTAGATTCCGATGCTTCACTTCAGTTTTACTGTATACCTTGGACCTTCTTATTGACGATGAAACACAGAAATTGCATCGGAATTTAGTACAAAAGGCACAATTTCGACTTAAGTACAAGAGGACTGACATTCTAACTTTCTATGATTTGAACCTCTCCTGTGAGTCCAGTTTTAGATTCCGATGCTTCACTTCAGGTTTACTGTATACCTAGGACCGTCTTATTGACGATGAAACACAGAAATTGCATCTGAATTTAAAATAAAAGGCACAATGTCGACTTAAGTACAAGAGGACTGACACTCTAACTTTCTATGATTTAAACCACTCCTGTGAGTCCAGTTTTAGATTCCGATGCTTCACTTCAGGTTTACTGTATCCCTTGGACCTTCTTACTGACGATGAAACACTGAAATTGCATCCGAATTTAATACAAAAGGCACAATGCCGACTTAAGTACAAGAGGAATGACACTATAAATTCCTATGATTTGAACCTGTCCTGTGAGTCCAGATTTAGATTCCGATGCTTCATTTCAGGTTTACTGTAACCCTTGGGCCTTCTTATTGACGATGAAACACAGAAATTGCATCCGAATTTAATACAAATGGCACAATGACGACTTAAGTACAAGACGACTGACACTCTCACTTTCTATGATTTGAACCTCTCCTGTGGTCCAGTTTTAGATTCCGATGCTTCACTTCAGGTGTACTGTATCACTTGGACCTTGTTATTGACGATGAAACACTGAAATTGCAACCGATTTTAATACAAAAGGCACAATGCCGACTTAAGTACAAGAGGACAGACACTCTAAATTTGTTTGATTTGAACCTCTTCTGTGAGTCCAGTTTTAGATTCCGATGCTTCACTTCAGGTTTACTGTATCCCTCGGACCTTCTTATTGAAGATGAAACACAGAAATTGCATTCGAATTTGATACAAAAGGCACAATGCCGACTTAACTACAAGAGGACTGACACTCTAACTTTCTATGATTTGAACCTCTCCTGTGAGACCAGTTTTAGATTTCGATGCTTCAGTTCAGGTTAACTGTATCCCTTGGACCTTCTTATTGACTATAAAACACAGAAATTGCATCCGAATTTACTACAAAAATCACAATGCCGACTTAAGTTCAAGAGGACAGACACTCTAACTTTGTATGTTTTGAACCTCTTCTGTGAGTCCAGTTTTAGATTCTGATGCCTCACTTCAGGTTTACTGTATCCCTCGGACCTTCTTATTGAAGATGAAACACAGAAATTGCATTCGAATTTGATACAAAAGGCAGAATGCCGACTTAACTACAAGAGGAATGACACTCTAACTTTCTATGATTTGAACCTCTCCTGTGAGACCAGTTTTAGATTCCGATGCTTCAGTTCAGGTTTCCTGTATCCCTTGGACCTTATTATTGACTATGAAACACAGAAATTGCATCCGAACTTAATACAAAAAGCATAATGCCGACTTAAGTACAAGAGGGCAGTCACTCTAACTTTCTATGATTAGACCCTCTCCTGTGAGTCCAGTTTTAGATTCCGATGCCTCAGTTCAGGTTTACTGTATCCCTTGGACCTTCTTATTGACGATGAAGCACAGAAATTGCATCGGAATTAAATTCAAAAGGCACAATGCCGACTTAAAAACAAGAGGACTGACACTCTAACTTCCTATGATTTGAACCTCTCCTGTGAGTCCAGTTTTAGATTTCGATGCTTCACTTCAGGTTTACTTTATCCCTTCGACCTTCTTACTGACGATGAAACACTGAAATTGCATCCGAATTTAATACAAAAGGCACAATTTCGACTTAAGTACAAGAGGACTAACACTCTAACTTTCTATGATTTGAACATCTCCCATGAGTCCCGTTATAGATTCCGATGCTTCACTTCAGGTTTACTGTATCCCTTGGACCTTCTTATTGACGATGAAGCACACATATTGCATCGGAATAAAATTCAAAGGGCACAATGCCGACTTAAGTACAAGAGGACTGACACTCTAAATTTCTATGATTTCAACCTCTCCTGTGAGATAAGTTTTAGATTCCGATGCTTCACTTCAGTTTTACTGTATACCTTGGACCTTCTTATTGACGATGAAACACAGAAATTGCATCGGAATTTAATACAAAAGGCACAATGCCGACTTAAGTACAAGAGGACTGACATTCTAACTTTCTATGATTTGAACCTCTCCTGTGAGTCCAGTTTTAAATTCCGATGCTTCACTTCAGGTTTACTGTATACCTAGGACCGTCTTATTGAAGATGAAACACAGAAATTGCATCTGAATTTAAAACAAAAGGCACAATGCCGACTTAAGTACAAGAGGACTGACACTCTAACTTTCTATGATTTTAACCACTCCTGTGAGTCCAGTTTTAGATTCCGATGCTTCACTTCAGGTTTACTGTATCCCTTGGACCTTCTTATTGACGATGAAACACAGAAATTGCATCCGAATTTAATACAAAAGGCACAATGCCGACTTAAGTACAAGAGGAATGACACTATAAATTTCTATGATTTGAACCTGTCCTGTGAGTCCAGATTAAGATTCCGATGCTTCACTTCAGGTTTACTGTAACCCTTGGGCCTTCTTATTGACGATGAAACACAGAAATTGCATCCGAATTTAATACAAATGGCACAATGACGACTTAAGTACATGACGACTGACACTCTCACTTTCTATGATTTGAACCTCTCCTGTGGTCCAGTTTTATATTCCGATGCTTCACTTCAGGTGTACTGTATCACTTGGACCTTGTTATTGACGATGAAACACTGAAATTGCATCCGATTTTAATACAAAAGGCACAATGCCGACTTAAGTACAAGAGGACAGACACTCTAACTTTGTTTGATTTGAACCTCTTCTGTGAGTCCAGTTTTAGATTCCGATGCTTCACTTCAGGTTTACTGTATCCCTCGGACGTTCTTATTGAAGATGAAACACAGAAATTGCATTCGAATTTGATACAAAAGGCACAATGCCGACTTAACTACAAGAGGACTGACACTCTAACTTTATATGATTTGAACCACTCCTGTGAGACCAGTTTTAGATTCCGATGCTTCAGTTCAGGTTTACTGTATCCCTTGGACCTTCTTATTGACTATGAAACACAGATATTGCATCCGAATTTACTACAAAAAGCACAATGCCGACTTAAGTACAAGAGGACAGACACTCTAACTTTGTATGTTTTGAACCTCTTCTGTGAGTCCAGCTTTAGATTCTGATGCTTCCCTTCAGGTTTACTGTATCCCTCGGACCTTCTTATTGAAGATGAAACACAGAAATTGCATTCGAATTTGATACAAAAGGCAGAATGCCGACTTAACTACAAGAGGAATGACACTCTAACTTTCTATGATTTGAACCTCTCCTGTGAGACCAGTTTTAGATTCCGATGCTTCAGTTCAGGTTTACTGTATCCCTTGGACCTTCTTATTGACTATGAAACACAGAAATTGCATCCGAATTTAATACAAAAAGCACAATGCCGACGTAAGTACAAGAGGGCAGTCACTCTAACTTTCTATGATTAGACCCTCTCCTGTGAGTCCAGTTTTAGATTCCGATGCTTCAGTTCAGGTTTACTGTATCCCTTGGACCTTCTTATTGACGATGAAGCACGGAAATTGCATCGGAATTAAATTCAAAAGGCACAATGCCGACTTAAAAACAAGAGGACTGACACTCTAACTTCCTATGATTTGAACCTCTCCTGTGAGTCCAGTTTTAGATTTCGATGCTTCACTTCAGTTTTACTTTATCCCTTCGACCTTCTTACTGACGATGAAACACTGAAATTGCATCCGAATTTAATACAAAAGGCACAATTTCGACTTAAGTACAACAGGACTGACACTCTAACTTTATATGATTTGAACCTCTCCTGTGAGTCCCGTTATAGATTCCGATGCTTCACTTCAGGTTTACTGTATCCCTTGGACCTTCTTATTGACGATGAAGCACACATATTTCATCGGAATAAAATTCAAAAGGCACAATGCCGACTTAAGTACAAGAGGACTGACACTCTAAATTTCTATGATTTCAACCTCTCCTGTGAGATCAGTTTTAGATTCCGATGCTTCACTTCAGTTTTACTGTATACCTTGGACCTTCTTATTGACGATGAAACACAGAAATTGCATCGGAATTTCATACAAAAGGCACAATGCCGACTTAAGTACAAGAGGACTGACATTCTAACTTTCTTTATTTGAACCTCTCCTGTGAGTCCAGTTTTAGATTCCGTTGCTTCACTTCAGGTTTACTGTATACCTAGGACCGTCTTATTGACGATGAAACACAGAAATTGCATCTGAATTTAAAACAAAAGGCACAATGCCGACTTAAGTACAAGAGGACTGACACTCTAACTTTCTATGATTTAAACCACTCCTGTGATTCCAGTTGTAGATTCCGATGCTTCACTTCAGGTTTACTGTAACCCTTGGGCCTTCTTATTGACGATGAAACACAGAAATTGCATCCGAATTTAATACAAATGGCACAATGACGACTTAAGTACAAGACGACTGACACTCTCGCTTTCTATGATTTGAACCTCTCCTGTGGTCCAGTTTTAGATTCCGATGCTTCACTTCAGGTAAACTGTATCACTTGGACCTTGTCATTGACGATGAAACACTGATATTGCATCCGATTTTAATACAAAAGGCACAATGCCGACTTAAGTACAAGAGGACAGACACTCTAACTTTGTTTGATTTGATCCTCTTCTGTGAGTCCAGTTTTAGATTCCGATGCTTCACTTCAGGTTTACTGTATCCCTCGGACCTTCTTAATGAAGATGAAACACAGAAATTGCATTCGAATTTGATACAAAAGGCACAATGCCGACTTAACTACAAGAGGACTGACACTCTAACTTTCTATGATTTGAACCTCTCCTGTGAGACCAGTTTTAGATTCCGATGCTTCAGTTCAGGTTTACTGTATCCCTTGGACTTTCTTATTGACTATGAAACACAGAAATTGCATCCGAATTTACTACAAAAAGCACAATGCCGACTTAAGTACAAGAGGACAGACACTCTAACTTTGTATGTTTTGAACCTCTTCTGTGAGTCCAGTTTTAGATTCCGATGCTTCACTTCAGGTTTACTGTATCCCTCGGACCTTCTTATTGAAGATGAAACACAGACATTTCATTCGAATTTGATACAAAAGGCACAATGCCGACTTAACTACAAGAGGACTGACACTCTAACTTTCTATGATTTGAACCTCTCCTGTGAGACCAGTTTTAGATTCCGATGCTTCACTTCAGGTTTACTGTATCCCTTGGACCTTCTTATTGAGTATGAAACACAGAAATTGCATCCGAATGTAATACAAAAAGCACAATGCCAACTTAAGTACAAGAGGACTGACACTCTAACTTTCTATGATTTGAACCTCTCCTTTGAGTCCAGTATTAGATTCCGATGCTTCACTTCAGGTTTACTGTATACCGTGGACCTTTTTATTGACCATGAAGCACAGATATTGCATCGGAATTAAATTCAATAGGCACAATGCCGACTTAAGTACAAGAGGACTGACACTCTAACTTTCTATGATTTGAACCTCTTCTGTGAGTCCAGTTTTAGATTCCGATGCTTCACTTCAGGTTTACTGTATCCCTCGGACCTTCTTATTGAAGATGAAACACCGAAATTGGTTCTGAATTTAAAACAAAATGCACATTGCCGACTTAAGTACAAGAGGAATGACACTATAAATTTCTATGATTTGAACCTGTCCTGTGAGTCCAGATTTAGATTCCGATGCTTCACTTCAGGTTTACTGTAACCCTTGGGCCTTCTTATTGACGATGAAACACAGAAATTGCATCCGAATTTACTACATAAAGCACAATGCCGACTTAAGTACAAGAGGACAGACACTCTATCTTTGTATGTTTTGAACCTCTTCTGTGAGTCCAGTTTTAGATTCCGATGCTTCACTTCAGGTTTACTGTATCCCTCGGACCTTCTTATTGAAGATGAAACACAGAAATTTAATTCGAATTTGATACAAAAGGCACAATGCCGACTTAACTACAAGAGGACTGACACTCTAACTTTCTATGATTTGAACCTCTCCTGTGAGTCCAGTCTTAGATTCCGATGCTTCACTTCACGTTTCCTGTATCCTTTGGACCTTCTTACTGACGATGAAACACTGAAATTGCATCCGAATTTAATACAAAAGGCACAATGCCGACTTACGTACAAGAGGACTGACACTAAAACGTTCTATGATTTGAACCTCTCCTGTGAGTCCAGTTTTAGATTCCGATGCTTCACTTCAGGTTTACTGTATACCGTGGACCTTCTTATTGACCATGAAGCACAGATATTGCATCGGAATTAAATTCAATAGGCACAATGCCGACTTAAGTACAAGAGGGCTGACACTCTAACTTTCTATGATTTGAACCTCTTCTGTGAGTCCAGTTTTAGATTCCGATGCATCACTTCAGGTTTACTGTATACCTAGGACCATCTTATTGACGATGAAACACAGAAATTGGTTCTGAATTTAAAACAAAATGCACATTGCCGACTTAAGTACAAGAGGACTGACACTCTAACTTTCTATGATTTGAACCTGTCCTGTGGGTCCAGTTTTAGATTCCGATGCTTCACTTCAGGTTTACTGTATCCCTTGGACCTTCTAATTGACGATAAAACACAGAAATTGCATCCGAATTTAATACAAAAGGCACAATGCCGACTTAAGTTCAAGAGGACTGACACTATAAATTTCTATGATTTGAAACTCTCCTGTGAGTCCACTTTTAGAATCCGATGCTTCACTTCAGGTTTACTGTATCCCTTGGGCCTCCTTATTGACGATGAAACACAGAAATTGCATCCAAATTTAATACAAATGGCACAATGCCGACTTAAGTACAAGAGGACTGACACTACAAATTTCTATGATTTGGACCTGTCCTGTGAGTTTAGATTTAGATTCCGATTCTTCACTTCAGGTTTACTGTAACCCTTGGGCCTTCTTATTGACGATGAAACACAGAAATTGCATCCGAATTTAATACAAATGGCACAATGACGACTTAAGTACAAGACGACTGACACTCTCACTTTCTATGATTTGAACCTCGCCTGTGGTCCAGTTTTAGATTCCGATGCTTCACTTCAGGTGTACTGTATCACTTGGACCTTGTTATTGACGATGAAATACTGAAATTGCTTCCGATTTTAATACAAAAGGCACAATGCCGACTTAAGTACAAGAGGACAGACACTCTAACTTTGTTTGATTTGAACCTCTTCTGTGAGTCCAGTTTTAGATTCCGATGCTTCACTTCAGGTTTACTGTATCCCTCGGACCTTCTTATTGAAGATGAAACACAGAAATTGCATTCGAATTTGATACAAAAGGCACAATGCCGACTTAACTACAAGAGGACTGACACTCTAACTTTATATGATTTGAACCACTCCTGTGAGACCAGTTTTAGATTCCGATGCTTCAGTTCAGGTTTACTGTATCCCTTGGACCTTCTTATTGACTATGAAACACAGATATTGCATCCGAATTTACTACAAAAAGCACAATGCCGACTTAAGTACAAGAGGACAGACACTCTAACTTTGTATGTTTTGAACCTCTTCTGTGAGTCCAGCTTTAGATTCTGATGCTTCACTTCAGGTTTACTGTATCCCTTGGACCTTCTTATTGAAGATGAAACACAGAAATTGCATTCGAATTTGATACAAAAGGCAGAATGCCGACTTAACTACAAGAGGAATGACACTCTAACTTTCTATGATTTGAACCTCTCCTGTGAGACCAGTTTTAGATTCCGATGCTTCAGTTCAGGTTTACTGTATCCCTTGGATCTTGTTATTGACTATGAAACACAGAAATTGCATCCGAATTTAATACAAAAAGCACAATGCCGACGTAAGTACAAGAGGGCAGTCACTCTAACTTTCTATGATTAGACCCTCTCCTGTGAGTCCAGTTTTAGATTCCGATGCTTCAGTTCAGGTTTACTGTATCCCTTGGACCTTCTTATTGACGATGAAGCACGGAAATTGCATCGGAATTAAATTCAAAAGGCACAATGCCGACTTAAAAACAAGAGGACTGACACTCTAACTTCCTATGATTTGAACCTCTCCTGTGAGTCCAGTTTTAGATTTCGATGCTTCACTTCAGGTTTACTTTATCCCTTCGACCTTCTTACTGACGATGAAACACTGAAATTGCATCCGAATTTAATACAAAAGGCACAATTTCGACTTAAGTACAACAGGACTGACACTCTAACTTTATATGATTTGAACCTCTCCTGTGAGTCCCGTTATAGATTCCGATGCTTCACTTCAGGTTTACTGTATCCCTTGGACCTTCTTATTGACGATGAAGCACACATATTTCATCGGAATAAAATTCAAAAGGCACAATGCCGACTTAAGTACAAGAGGACTGACACTCTAAATTTCTATGATTTCAACGTCTCCTGTGAGATCAGTTTTAGATTCCGATGCTTCACTTCAGTTTTACTGTATACCTTAGACCTTCTTATTGACGATGAAACACAGAAATTGCATCGGAATTTCATACAAAAGGCACAATGCCGACTTAAGTACAAGAGGACTGACATTCTAACTTTCTTTATTTGAACCTCTCCTGTGAGTCCAGTTTTAGATTCCGTTGCTTCACTTCAGGTTTACTGTATACCTAGGACCGTCTTATTGACGATGAAACACAGAAATTGCATCTGAATTTAAAACAAAAGGCACAATGCCGACTTAAGTACAAGAGGACTGACACTCTAACTTTCTATGATTTCAACCACTCCTGAGATTCCAGTTTTAGATTCCGATGCTTCACTTCAGGTTTACTGTAACCCTTGGGCCTCCTTATTGACGATGAAACACAGAAATTGCATCCGAATTTAATACAAATGGCACAATGACGACTTAAGTACAAGACGACTGACACTCTCGCTTTCTATGATTTGAACCTCTCCTGTGGTCCAGTTTTAGATTCCGATGCTTCACTTCAGGTAAACTGTATCACTTGGACCTTGCCATTGACGATGAAACACTGATATTGCATCCGATTTTAATACAAAAGGCACAATGCCGACTTAAGTACAAGAGGACAGACACTCTAACTTTGTTTGATTTGATCCTCTTCTGTGAGTCCAGTTTTAGATTCCGATGCTTCACTTCAGGTTTACTGTATCCCTCGGACCTTCTTATTGAAGATGAAACACAGAAATTGCATTCGAATTTGATACAAAAGGCACAATGCCGACTTAACTACAAGAGGACTGACACTCTAACTTTCTATGATTTGAACCTCTCCTGTGAGACCAGTTTTAGATTCCGATGCTTCAGTTCAGGTTTGCTGTATCCCTTGGACTTTCTTATTGACTATGAAACACAGAAATTGCATCCGAATTTACTACAAAAAGCACAATGCCGACTTAAGTACAAGAGGACAGACACTCTAACTTTGTATGTTTTGAACCTCTTCTGTGAGTCCAGTTTTAGATTCCGATGCTTCACTTCAGGTTTACTGTATCCCTCGGACCTTCTTATTGAAGATGAAACACAGACATTTCATTCGAATTTGATACAAAAGGCACAATGCCGACTTAACTACAAGAGGACTGACACTCTAATTTTCTATGATTTGAACCTCTCCTGTGAGACCAGTTTTAGATTCCGATGCTTCACTTCAGGTTTACTGTATCCCTTGGACCTTCTTATTGAGTATGAAACACAGAAATTGCATCCGAATGTAATACAAAAAGCACAATGCCAACTTAAGTACAAGAGGACTGACACTCTAACTTTCTATGATTTGAACCTCTCCTTTGAGTCCAGTATTAGATTCCGATGCTTCACTTCAGGTTTACTGTATACCGTGGACCTTTTTATTGACCATGAAGCACAGATATTGCATCGGAATTAAATTCAATAGGCACAATGCCGACTTAAGTACAAGAGGACTGACACTCTAACTTTCTATGATTTGAACCTCTTCTGTGAGTCCAGTTTTAGATTCCGATGCTTCACTTCAGGTTTACTGTATCCCTCGGACCTTCTTATTGAAGATGAAACACCGAAATTGGTTCTGAATTTAAAACAAAATGCACATTGCCGACTTAAGTACAAGAGGAATGACACTATAAATTTCTATGATTTGAACCTGTCCTGTGAGTCCAGATTTAGATTCCGATGCTTCACTTCAGGTTTACTGTAACCCTTGGGCCTTCTTATTGACGATGAAACACAGAAATTGCATCCGAATTTACTACATAAAGCACAATGCCGACTTAAGTACAAGAGGACAGACACTCTATCTTTGTATGTTTTGAACCTCTTCTGTGAGTCCAGTTTTAGATTCCGATGCTTCACTTCAGGTTTACTGTATCCCTCGGACCTTCTTATTGAAGATGAAACACAGAAATTTAATTCGAATTTGATACAAAAGGCACAATGCCGACTTAACTACAAGAGGACTGACACTCTAACTTTCTATGATTTGAACCTCTCCTGTGATTCCAGTTTTAGATTCCGATGCCTCACTTCACGTTTCCTGTATCCTTTGGACCTTCTTACTGACGATGAAACACTGAAATTGCATCCGAATTTAATACAAAAGGCACAATGCCGACTTAAGTACAAGAGGACTGACACTAAAACGTTCTATGATTTGAACCTCTCCTGTGAGTCCAGTTTTAGATTCCGATGCTTCACTTCAGGTTTACTGTATACCGTGGACCTTCTTATTGACCATGAAGCACAGATATTGCATCGGAATTAAATTCAATAGGCACAATGCCGACTTAAGTACAAGAGGGCTGACACTCTAACTTTCTATGATTTGAACCTCTTCTGTGAGTCCAGTTTTAGATTCCGATGCATCATTTCAGGTTTACTGTATACCTAGGACCGTCTTATTGACGATGAAACACAGAAATTGGTTCTGAATTTAAAACAAAATGCACATTGCCGACTTAAGTACAAGAGGACTGACACTCTAACTTTCTATGATTTGAACCTGTCCTGTGGGTCCAGTTTTAGATTCCGATGCTTCACTTCAGGTTTACTGTATCCCTTGGACCTTCTAATTGACGATAAAACACAGAAATTGCATCCGAATTTAATACAAAAGGCACAATGCCGACTTAAGTTCAAGAGGACTGACACTATAAATTTCTATGATTTGAAACTCTCCTGTGAGTCCACTTTTAGAATCCGATGCTTCACTTCAGGTTTACTGTATCCCTTGGGCCTCCTTATTGACGATGAAACACAGAAATTGCATCCAAATTTAATACAAATGGCACAATGCCGACTTAAGTACAAGAGGACTGACACTACAAATTTCTATGATTTGGACCTGTCCTGTGAGTTTAGATTTAGATTCCGATTCTTCACTTCAGGTTTACTGTAACCCTTGGGCCTTCTTATTGACGATGAAACACAGAAATTGCATCCGAATTTAATACAAATGGCACAATGACGACTTAAGTACAAGACGACTGACACTCTCACTTTCTATGGTTTGAACCTCGCCTGTGGTCTAGTTTTAGATTCCGATGCTTCACTTCAGGTGTACTGTATCACTTGGACCTTGTTATTGACGATGAAATACTGAAATTGCTTCCGATTTTAATACAAAAGGCACAATGCCGACTTAAGTACAAGAGGACAGACACTCTAACTTTGTTTGATTTGAACCTCTTCTGTGAGTCCAGTTTTAGATTCCGATGCTTCACTTCAGGTTTACTGTATCCCTCGGACCTTCTTATTGAAGATGAAACACAGAAATTGCATTCGAATTTGATTCAAAAGGCACAATGCCGACTTAACTACAAGAGGAATGACACTCTAACTTTGTATGTTTTGAACCTCTCCTGTGAGTCCCGTTATAGATTCAGATGCTTCACTTCAGGTTTACTGTATCCCTTGGACCTTCTTATTGACGATGAAGCACACATATTGCATCGGAATAAAATTCAAAAGGCACAATGCCGACTTAAGTACAAGAGGACTTACACTCTAAATTTCTATGATTTGAACTCTCCTGTGAGTCCAGTTTTAGATTCCGATGCTTCACTTCAGTTTTACTGTATACCTTGGACCTTCTCATTGACGATGAAACACAGAAATTGCATCGGAATTTAATACAAAAGGTACAATGCCGACTTAAGTACAAGAGGACTGACACTCTAACTTTCTATGATTTGAACCTCTCCTGTGATCCCAGTTTTAGATTCCGATGCGTCACTTCAGGTTTACTGTATAACTAGGACCGTCTTATTGACGATTGTAATATTAGTAATTTTCGCCTCACAAACATTAATATACGCTCAATAGTAAACGCCTGATGGCCTAAAGTTATCGAACAATTGTAAAGTAAAAGAAATGAACCATCGCATTGCATCGACAGAAACTATTATTCTTTATCTTTACCGTTCTTGCGCGGTGCCAGTAAATCTCTATGTACATGTATCGATTAATAGTGTAAAAAAGAATTCTGTTGTTTCAAGACAAATGAGGCTTTTGGCGCCTCACCTTTTACTGTTTGTTTTCCATGAGAGGCGGACGCGGACTTGCTGTGTTCCACAACTGTATTTTATATTTGATGTGAAAATATTGAGTGAATATGCTAATTGTTATTTTTTCCAATCACAAAAGATGTAGTTTCTTGTAACTGATATCGAACAGACAGAATCAAGAGGACATTTTGACTGTTATGTATAAAGTATTTAACCACAATGGTCATCTATTGTAATTTAATATGAAAAGGTACGTAGCATTAAAAAAAAAACGTGTGTTAAAGATAAGTGTGCTTATTTTCGTAAATTAACCTTGATGAGTCCATCTCCTTATTTACTTAACTGTTAATTATTTTGTGTTACTTCATCATCAGAAATTACGATCACGCTGATGGGCCGAACGCAGCATGAGGCAGAAGGAACATTATCGTTTTCCTATTATTTCTGAACCAACTCTTTTTTAATTGTGTAGTGTTGCATTTCTTTTAAAGTCTATAAATCTTCTGGTCCCTTAGTGTTAATCCGGGTATGACTACATCGCGACTATAAAAATGCACAGAAATGATAATGTTTCTTCCGAGCGATCTCAAATATATATATATATCAATATGCTGCTCTTATTCAGGTATTTAATGGTCAACGTATGTTATTATAATAGTGTAATAAATCCCTGATTCTGTTGCCAAGTGGCCCACCAAAATATTCACTTTTTCGACATTAAAAAAAAAAAGTAACAATTCTTTTTATATTTTTGTCCCCCAAGAGCAACGCTACACTTGGCGCCCGAACAGGGACTTGATCAAAAAATCATTTCATGTATGTGTTTAAAAAAATTTTCAGTTCTTGTTCTAATAACTGTTTCATTTTTTTCATGTGGATGCAATTCAACCGAGAAAGAGAAGTGGGAAAACCATTTAATTAATTCAGAAGAACGATTGATGAAATTACCAAAAAACGCGAGTATCCAGCTGTATCATTATCAAGACAACCATAGTAAGTCAAATTTTTATACGCAGTACCCAAGCTTTCGTAGTGACGTAGCATCTTTCGAGTTGATCAGAACGTAAACCTGTCTTTCCTTGCCTTGAAACAGCTTTATTTCAATTTGTCCATAGTCCATTCTTATGTAGTTAAATTCAGTGAAAGTGTACCATTGTTGTCAGTGCGTAAAAAAAAAATTACGATATGGCGGATAACTACGCTCAAAACTGGTAAAACGTGTGATATTTCATTTGTTTGTAATTAGTAGGAACCATCTTGTCTTCTTGGCGTAAATGAACGTCAGTTGTTACACAGAGATAAAATTTTATCTTAGGTCCCAGTAAGCCATAGCACTACGTCACAGACAAACGACTGACGGCAGTGACAAACAATATCTGTAGCATTTTGACGTTTGACAAATAATTCATGAACATGGCTGACGGTAAACAGCGGACACAAACAAAACCAGACGACAGCGGTGATGCGAATGGACCTCACTATCCATTACGATCACGCGCGATAGGTACACGAGCGGAGGCAGAAGCAGCCTCGACCGAAGTTTTAGAAGCTGGTCCTAGTGTGCAAACTATTCCCGCTTTTGAAAAAAATGACTTGGCTGCAATGATCGAAGCATTAATGGAACGCAAGTTCGAAAGTCAAAGACAGAGAGAGGCGCAAAGACAGGAACGTGAAAAGCAGGAAAAATTAGATGAAAAGGCCCGCGAAGAAAAAGAGAAGGCCGAAAGACGGCATAATAAAAATCAGGTCCTTACAAATCTGTGCAACTCAGTAAAAGAAGACATAAATTCAGTAAAAACAGAAATAAATTCGGTAAAAACAAACATAAATTCAGTAAAAACAGATCTGCAAACGGAGATAAATGACCTAAATACACGGTTAAATTCGGTAAAGGCCGAACTAAAGGCAGACATAACAGCTGATTTAAATACCCTGTTGGGTAATGTCCAAAGCCAAATCAGCAGTCAGATCACGATCATGAGGCTAGAAATTGACACACAAGTAGAGTCAAAAATAGAGGATATTTCAAAACGGTTAGATGAAAAAATCGAAGCAGCCAAGGGGGAGATAAATTCAAAAGTGATAGAATATCAAAAACAAGCTGCGACCTTAAAAAAAGATTATACTGCAATCTCTGATGAGGTCAAAGGAGTTAAAACCGCAGTAGACACGATCGAGAATGTTGTTCATGATCTTTCGAAACAGATTGAGACTCTTAATGTAGAGGACCAAATAAAGAATACTGTTAAGGCACATGCTGAAGCATTGTCTGATCACTACCAAGAGTGGATTAAAAACAAAGACGGATTCATAGAAAACAAGGTCAAGAACGAACTCAGGGAAACTGTCAAAAACATGACCTTTGAAATATTGGCAGCCCCTGGAAAAACAGGAGACACGGTGATGTCAGAATTAGGCCAGATAAGACGAGCGTTAGCTCAAGATTTACCTGAATGGCGTCAACAGATAGTTGATGAAGTTCGTACACTAAAATGTCAAGTTGAAAATTCCCCACCTCCCGTGTCAGGAAACTGGAATAATTCACCACGAAGTAATGAACAACAGCAGGTACATTACCGTTCACCATTTGATAACGCTCAAACTCATAGTTCTATAGAAGCACACGTTAACCAGACTACCAGCCCATCCACTTTTGTCAGTTTGATGCAGGAGGAAAGCGTGATCAAACATCGTATTTTTCCGACCTTTCACCCACAGAAAAGAGAAATTCATCCTATAGTGTTCCTCCGAAATTTTTCAGGAATTTTCCCGAGTAGCTGGAGTGACCGCCAGCGAATTTAATTTGTTAGTGGATTTATCGTAGGCGATGCTGCCTTATGGGGAACCGAAATGGTCGACTCTTGTAAAAGTTACAAAGAGTTTGAACAGATGTTTCTAGCTAAATTCTGGAGTTCTGGTGTGCAGCAGCGCCTGAGAAAAGAGGTTTACAACGCCGAAGTGTTTAACAGTAAGCGTGGTAGTTTGAGAAGATATTTTGAAAAGTATTTAGCGAAAATCAAGTTCTGGGATTCGCCGATCACCGCCAAAGACGTTATTATGATTCTAAAAACTAAGCTACCGATTGCGATCAGAGAAAAGTTAGTAAACGTGTCTGAGGACGATACGGACACTTTCCTATCTGTGTTAGACTCGTTAGATCTGATTTACGAGGACGCTAGAGTTGATGTTGGCAACGCCCACTTCAGTGCAGGCGGCCAGCACAATACAGAATACGCAGGCAACAATGGTGGCCGAGCGAAAGCGCGTCACAGCGACAGCCAGTACCAACCCCACAACGGTTTCAAAAATAAACACACTACGTACTCCAACAGCAAATACAAAAATAAGTACAATAACGGCCAGAGATACAATCCAATATATAATTCGTCACCACCTCAGTACGAAAATACACATTATAGCACACAGCCCCGGCAATATGGAAACACGCAACCGATCAACGGTAATTATCAAAACGATCAGTCTTACGATTCAAATCGTCAGTGGAAAAGAAATAAATGGCATAATCAAGGTGGAGACCAATGTACACCTTCCAGTAACGGTTACAATCAACACAAGCCACAGCAAAATACCTTTCAGCCACAAAATATACACTTCACGCAACAAGCGAACGGACCTTCGGGAACTCTGAAGCCTAAACGCCCGCATAATACGCAAATTTATTATGCGCAAGCGAATACGCCAGGACAACAAGATCCGTTTCCAACCGACTTCGTACCACAAAACCAACACCAGTTCCAGACGGAAGAAACATTAAGAAATATAAATCAGCAGGAAAGTAAGCGTCGAGCGGAAAATTAAAAGCAGCACCTTTGAGCCTCCTAGAGGATGCTGCAGGTTTGAATGGGGGCACCCTGTCCGTTAGTCCACACGAAATTAAAGCAATTAGGTATGACAAAGAGACAAACTTACGGGATGATCTAGTAGCAGACACTGAGACGAAAGACAATGATGACGTATGGGACGAATAAGTTCAAGCTTCCATAAGGGTATCAATTGCCAACATACCAGTAACAGCTATTGTAGATACAGGAGCTAATATAAATGTCTTATCTTTATGTTTATTTAAGCAAATATCCTCTGTATGCAAAGTTTTATCACTTCCAATTCAAGGTTGCACCATATCGGGAGCAATTGGTCCACTAACACAACGTGTAAATCTTCAGACTCAGCTTCAAATAGAGATAGAGTCTATTTCAGTAACGTGCATTTTTCTTATTGTTAAAAACCTATCAGTGCCATGTATCCTGAGTATGGAATTCTTGAGGCAGACGAAAGCTAAAATTGACATCGAGTGTGGAATCTGTACTCTAGTAGCGAGCCAGCAACAAGTAACTGTAAATTTGTTAAGAAGTAAGGTGAAGACAAACTTTGGGGTGCTTCAAACAGCAGTACGGCCATGGACTAAAAGACAACAGTACAGTCAGACAGAAGACATGACAGATCTTGAAAGTGTTAATGACGATGAGTATAAAGACCTAATTCCCGGTCAGAATGAATTATACGGTAAAGCTAGTGAGTCCATTGAATTATCCAAACAACAGAAGAATGAGCTTTACAATTTGTTAACAGATTACGTTCAAGTATTTTCTAAGAAACCTGGACTAATAAAAGGCTTTGAATATCGAATGGATGTCCTGCCCCATTCAACCTACTGTAGAACAAGCTATTCCATTCCATATGCGAGACGCGAAGCTGTCAAGTGCGAGATCAAGAAAATGTTACGCTGGAATGTGATAGAAGTATCTCATTCACCTTATTCGAGTCCTTTATTGTCTGTGCTAAAATCAGATGGTAGCGTAAGGCTAGTCCTAGATGCAAGATTAATCAATAAAATTATAGTACCCATAAGAACGAGACCAGAGGCTCTTGAAGAGCATCTGCAGAAGTTTCATGGAGTTAAGTATTTGAGTACCCTTGATTTGAAAAACAGTTACTGGCAAGTAAAACTTGCGCAGGAGTCTAGGAAGTACACTGCGTTTATATTTGCAGGTAGATCTTACCATTTCAAAGTTGTACCGTTTGGACTAAATGTGAGTTCCGGAATTTTTATTTCTGCCCTTGACTATGTACTAGGTCCTGAACTTTTAGATGAGGTAACAGTCTATGTGGATGACGTTCTTGTAGCATCGAAAAATTGGGAAGATCATGTGGCCCTTCTGCAAAAGATATTTCAACGATTCAGAGAGTATGGTGTTACAGCAAATCTTAAGAAATCCAAGTTTGGAAAAAGTGAAATTAAATTTTTAGGGCACATCATCACCCCTGAAGGAATTAAACCCGACCCGGAAAAATTATCTGCTATAAAAAACTTTCCAACCCCTGTTACAAAAAGGCAACTGAGAGGATTTATCGGTCTTACGTCATTTTTCAGACGTTTTGTTCCCAATCAGGTATTGAACAATCCCGCTCTTCACAACCTTTTAAAAAAGAATTCACATTGGAATTGGACGCCGGAATGCCAAGACGGATTTAAGATAATTAAGAACAGTCTGGTTAACAGTAACATTCTCCATCATCCTCAGATGGATAAGGAATTTTGTATTACTGCAGACGCTTCCTTTGTGGGTATCGGCGCTTGTCTTTTCCAGATTCAATTAGTAAATGGACACGAGCAAATCCAAGTGATTAGCTTTGCGAGTCGAGTGTTATCAGAGTGTGAGAAGTCTTATTCGGTTACGGAGTTGGAGGCACTTGCCGTAATATGGGCTTTTAGGCGATTTAACTATTATATCTATGGAAGAAAAATTAAAGTCTATTCAGACCATCAAGCCTTATCATTCCTCCTTACATGCAAGTTGCAACACCCTCGTCTTACTCGATGGTGCTTATTCCTGCAGGAATATGGCTTTGACATTGTATATATAAAAGGTAAAGATAATGTTATAGCAGACGCACTTTCTCGCTCACCTGAGGGCTTACTAGAAACCAGCGAACTGGTGGAACAAATGTCTAATTATAAAGTCTTGTTAATGAAAGATCCAATTCACAGAAAGTATTTTCTTCAGTTATGTAGGCAGATTCAGATTCTTCAAAATACAGATCCAAAATGGAAAAAGGTTATACAAATTCTTCACGAAAATCCAGCCCACAAGTTGTCCAAGTTTTATAAAGTTCATAACCAAGTGCTATTTCATAAGACGTCTGAGTCATCTGAGAGGTGGTGTGTTTGCATCCCTCGAAATTTCATTGAACATCTTCTGTGGTACACTCACATTTCATGGGGTCACTACGGACCAGAAAAATGTAAAAGGAAAATCTCGACTTACTGTTATGTTCCGAATCTACACCAGAGAATTCATAAATTATTGAGAAACTGTGTCATCTGTCAAAAGGCAAAATCCTTAAACATTTCCACTTCAATTCCACTAAATCCAATAGTTGCTGAAAGGCCAAACCAGCTTCTTAGTATTGATTTAGCAGGTCCACTACCCACCGGTAGGGGAGGCGCTAAATACTTAGTAGCAATCCTGGACAATTTTTCTAAGCACATAAGACTGTACGCAGTAAAATCTTCTTGTGCAAATCCAATAATTCGTCGCATTGAAAATGATTATTTCCCACGATTCGGGGTTCCAGAATCAATTTTGTCTGATAATGCTTCAAATTTCACATCACGCCCGTGGCGTGCATTTCTTGCTCGCCATGGAATCAAACAAATTTTGATATCCCTGTTTCGACCGCAATCGAATCCGACAGAAAGAATCTTCAAAGAATTTAACAGATTTATAAGGACGTACATTCCGAATAAGCAGTCTAAGTGGGTAGACTTCGTAACACCATTCGAACAGATTGTAAACCACCTTCCTCATCTGTCGACCGGATTCACGCCACATGAGTTAATGTCAAGATCAAAAGAGAGGAATGAATGGATAGACCCCCTTCCAAAGTTACAAGACAACGAATTGGACCTAGACGCAAAAATCAGGCAAGCTCTGATATCATTGACAACGTATGCTAACCTCCGGAAAAAGGCATTTGATAAGAAGATAAACAGAGTTATAGATTTCAAAGAAGGAGACAAGGTATTAGTCAGGACTCACTTTAAACCATCCCTGTTGTTAAAGAAGAATCGTAAGTGGCAACACATTTATGAAGGTCCCTTTGTGATAATGAGGAAACCACACATTGGTAGCTATTTGTTATCTGACCCTGCCACGAATAAAATCAAAGGATTGTTCCACCATCAAGATTTAAGAAAATTTTATAAGTTAATTTAAGCTGTAAGAAAATTCTAAGGTATTGGAGATCAGGATTAACCAATGAGTAACAAGAACGGAACTGAACTGACTACGGACGTTAACCGGTGCTGAAAGGAAACCTTGTGTATTAAAACAACGCGTCTGGAAAATAAAATACAGAATAAGTTGCAGCAAGTATTTACATGAATAATCTTTATGTAAACAGGAGGACATGTCCTAGAGGCGATTTTCAATTTTAGTTATAAGTTAGCATGTAAGGAAAATGATGTACTCGAGAGGTATTAATTAGCCCCGAGGTACTAAAATGAGGAAAGAGGAAGGAGCGAATAATGCACTTCTCTCGCTAAATAGTAATTTGAGAATGAGCAGGAAGGAGCGAATAATGCACTTCTCTCACTAAATAGTAATATGAAAATGATGATTATATGTGCTTAGTATTAGTAAGTGAAATTTAATCGAGGACAAATTAATTACCTGTTTTAAAAGGAAATACTTAAACGTCCAGACAAAATAGGAAAGTTGTAAGAAAAGATTCGATTCCATGAGGTTATTCCCTATTTTCAAATGTGACGTAAATAAGGCACCACCTGTTAGCGTAAAACAGTCGGTAGATTTAACTTGTAAATTCCAGCACAGTGCTGTGCCAGCGATAAAATAACATCTCTTTGAAGTGAACAGATACCTAGGATTAAGCATGAACAGATTGATAACGCAGTGCAATTGTTCTAAAAAGGCCTGACGTTAACCTTAAGTAAAAGCGTGATGGAATAAAAAGGAAGTTTATTATATAACGCAAAGTAAGATGAGTCCAGACTATAAACAAGCTGAGTAAAAGAACATATGAGTAACATGGTTTATTATGCCAACTTCACGGTACTATTGAGCATTAGCGATACTGCAAATTCACAAGCTAGCAGCACATATAATAAGGATCTCGCCCAAGCTTCACAGGTAGCGACAGCAGCAAAAAACAACACTCTAGTGAGAGGCTTATATATACAAATGATAATTAATACCTAAATGCGTAATGCATAAACTCGACTTAGTCTAAGAAATGTGCAAAGAGTAGTAAGCAAGCTGCAGTAAGATACATATTAGATATACATGCTTGAAGTGATAGATTTTATTTTAAGTGTGCACTGCAATATTTATTGTTTTCTCTGTGATTATGTGATTATTGAATCCCTTTCCTAAGTGCAAATCCTTTAAGATCCTTGATCCTATCCACTCCTCAGGATCAACTTGTAAAGATGCACGTGTGCTTAGGAAGTGAGGCACTACATATAAAAATGAGTAGGTTCGCGACGCGCATATTGCTTTTGTAATGCGCAAGGTAAATTAAATTTTCGACCTGGTTGATGAGTAATTTAAATTCTGTCGACGATCAGCGAGTAGACCCGCTTTTCCTACCTTTCTTTTTTCGACTGTTTGTATTTCTACACGAAACTCAGAGGCGGAATTGCTATTTTCAAATCTGTCCTCGAACTTTCTTTAAGTACAAGCACATACGAGAAAAACTTTTGACATAAATGAAGCTCCCCTCACAAGTCACTAAATAAGACGAGCACTAAAAAAAAATGTATTGGTCCTACAAAATGAATAAGCAAGCGTGATAAAGATTACTATGAATGAAATTAATTTGTAAAGGAGATTGGAATGGATTTGGTCAAAGAAAAAGTACTTATAATAGCCTACCTGAAAGTGTAGGCATAAATAAAAAAAAAAGCCTAATTAAGAAACAATTGTTTTGATTCAAAGTGGTCAATTAGATTATTTGTCGATTTAAATGAACTCTTGTAAATATTAGTATGTAAATCAACTTGTAAACACCGTGTGATGTTATGACGCGAGAATTTCTTTTAATACACCGTTCACGCAGACGCTCACCACAGTGCAAGTGAAGTTTTAAAGTTTGACGATTCTCAGTGGCAGTATTCTACTGCACCATATGTGTGAAAAATTTCGTTGATGTGTGCAGTGTGTAATAATCAGTGTCATTCCACACATGCAGTTGCAGCGGTAGCTACCACTTACCTGTGAATCCGTAACTGGATAGTGGACAGGAAGTGATGTGAGGCAGTTTCGGTGGCAGAAGCTCCCTCCAGCAATCTAAAAAAGCACAAAGCCACGATCCGCCGAACAAAAGCGACGCACGGCACCTCAAGCGCGAAATCAACGCTCTGCAAGAAAGCTCCGGTCACGTGCGCGCGCACAGACTGAATTTCAAGATTGTTCGCAACAGGCAACAGTGGAGGCGGACAGCCACCACGTGCCGAAATAATGTAAACGTTCAACCGCCAACACAGTTGCTGTGCGCTACATTCTGTAGCAAAAACATTCACACCCAGTACTGAAAACATTTTGTATGTATCATAAACCTTCCGAGAGACTCTAAAATAGAGAAGTTAACGTAATTATTATAATGACTGATTGTACACAGAGACAAGTCACAAGGTCACCTCTGAACACTGTTGAAATGTAAACTTTGACGAGAGGTCACGATACGAATGAAAATAAGCACACGAAAATACGTCAAAGGATCCGATCCTTCCTATATCCCATCCCACATGTATATAAAATTAGTTTTGTAAGCTATTCTAATATCAGACATTTTATCTGTTTCATATGTGAAATAATTCGGAGAGCCACACTCGAGCCCTGAAAGTGAAAGATATGGACTTCCTTGTCGAAGCCATCACCATTGACCGCTCTACAATCAAAGTCTATCATAAATAGTGTATGTGCGACGAAAATAAATGTATAATTAAGTGCGACGACGGACAAGGTAATCAATCGACAAGACGATGACAATATAATGAATACTGTCAAAACAGAAAGTTGTGTACCAGTTGTGGTAGTCTTGCAACGATGAAAAATGAAGTGTGACTCTATTTCCTTATAAATCTTGTAAATATGTGTACTTATAGCCTTAATTTTAAGAATCATCAAGATGGACTGAATCCATACAAGCACTGATGGACATACAGAACAAATTCACAATGATCCACCGTCAGTAATTACAAATTGAAACGTTAATTCTTTTATTATGGAATGAATATAAAATGAAACTTTTAATAACCTGTATGTTACACTCGAAAATTACAAATATTCCAATGTGCATGAGGATGAAAGTAATACCTTCGGTATTCCTTCCCTCCTCATGGGAGGCAGTGTAATATTAGTAATTTTCGCCTCACAAACATTAATATACGCTCAATAGTAAACGCCTGATGGCCTAAAGTTATCGAACAATTGTAAAGTAAAAGAAATGAACCATCGCATAGCATCGACAGAAACTATTATTCTTTATCTTTACCGTTCTTGCGCGGTGCCAGTAAATCTCTATGTACATGTATCGATTAATAGTGTAAAAAAGAATTCTGTTGTTTCAAGACAAATGAGGCTTTTGGCGCCTCACCTTTTACTGTTTGTTTTCCATGAGAGGCGGACGCGGACTTGCTGTGTTCCACAACTGTATTTTATATTTGATGTGAAAATATTGAGTGAATATGCTAATTGTTATTTTTTCCAATCACAAAAGATGTAGTTTCTTGTAACTGATATCGAACAGACAGAATCAAGAGGACATTTTGACTGTTATGTATAAAGTATTTAACCACAATGGTCATCTATTGTAATTTAATATGAAAAGGTACGTAGCATTAAAAAAAAACGTGTGTTAAAGATAAGTGTGCTTATTTTCGTAAATTAACCTTGATGAGTCCATCTCCTTATTTACTTAACTGTTAATTATTTTGTGTTACTTCATCATCAGAAATTACGATCACGCTGATGGGCCGAACGCAGCATGAGGCAGAAGGAACATTATCGTTTTCCTATTATTTCTGAACCAACTCTTTTTTAATTGTGTAGTGTTGCATTTCTTTTAAAGTCTATAAATCTTCTGGTCCCTTAGTGTTAATCCGGGTATGACTACATCGCGACTATAAAAATGCACAGAAATGATAATGTTTCTTCCGAGCGATCTCAAATATATATATATATCAATATGCTGCTCTTATTCAGGTATTTAATGGTCAACGTATGTTATTATAATAGTGTAATAAATCCCTGATTCTGTTGCCAAGTGGCCCACCAAAATATTCACTTTTTCGACATTAAAAAAAAAAAGTAACAATTCTTTTTATATTTTTGTCCCCCAAGAGCAACGCTACACGATGAAACACAGAAATTGCATCTGAATTTAAAACAAAAGGCACAATGCCGACTTAAGTACAAGAGGACTGACACTCTAACTTTCTATGATTTAAACCACTCCTGTGAGTCCAGTTTTAGATTCCGATGCTTCACTTCAGGTTTACAGTATCCCTTGGACCTTCTTATTGACGATCAAACACAGAAATTGCATCCGAATTTAATACAAAAGGCACAATACCGACTTAAGTACAAGAGGAATGACACTATAAATTTCTATGATTTGAACATGTCCTGTGAGTCCAGATTTAGATTCCGATGCTTCACTTCAGGTTTACTGTATCCCTTGGACCTTCTTATTGACTATGAAACACAGAAATTGCATCCGAATGTAATACAAAAGGCACAATGCCGACTTAAGTACAAGAGGACAGACACTCTAAATTTGTTTGATTTGAACCTCTTCTGTGAGTCCAGTTTTACATTCCGATGCTTCACTTCAGGTTTACTGTATCCCTCGGACCTTCTTATTGAAGATGAAACACAGAAATTGCATTCGAATTTGATACAAAAGGCACAATGCCGACTTAACTACAAGAGGACTGACACTCTAACTTTCTATGATTTGAACCTCTCCTGTGAGACCAGTTTTAGATTCCGATGCTTCAGTTCAGGTTTACTGTATCCCTTGGACCTTCTTACTGACTATGAAACACAGAAATTGCATCCGAATTTACTACAAAAAGCACAATGCCGACTTAAGTACAAGAGGACAGACACTCTAACTTTGTATGTTTTGAACATCTTCTGTGAGTCCAGTTTTAGATTCCGATGCTTCACTTCAGGTTTACTGTATCCCTTGGACCTTCTTATTGAAGATGAAACACAGAAATTTCATTCAAATTTGATACAAAAGGCACAATGCCGACTTATCTACAAGGGGACTGACACTCTAACTTTCTATGATTTGAACCTCTCCTGTGAGACCAGTTTTAGATTCCGATGCTTCAGTTCAGGTTTACTGTATCCCTTGGACCTTCTTATTGACTATGAAACGCAGAAATTGCATCCGAATTTAATACAAAAGGCACAATGCAGACTTAAGTACAAGAGGACTGACACTCAAACTTTCTATGATTTGAACCTCTCCTGTGTGTCCAGTTTTAGATTCCGATGCTTCACTTCTGGTTTACTGTATCCCGTGGATATTCTCATTGACCATGAAGCACAGATATTGTATCGGAATTAAATTCAAAAGGCACAATGCCGACTTAAGTACAAGAGGACTGACACTCTATCTTTGTATGATTTGAACCACTTCTGAGAGTCCAGTTTTAGATTGCGATGCTTCACTTCAGGTTTACTGTATCCCTTGGGCCTTCTTATTGATGATGAAACACTGAAATTGCATCCGAATTTAATACAAAAGGCACAATGCCGACTTAAGTACAAGAGGACAGACACTCTAACATTCTATGATTTGAACCTCTCCTGTGAGTGCAGTTTTAGATTCCGACACTTCACTTCAGGTTTACTGTATCACTTAGACCTTCGTATTGACGATGAAACACAGAAATTGCATTCGAATTTAATACAAAAGGCACAATGCCGACTTAAGTACAAGAGGACTGAGACTCTAACTTTCTATGATTTGAACCTCTCCTGTGAGTCCAGTTTTAGATTCCGATGCTTCAGTGCAGGTGTACTGTATCCCTTGGACCTTCTCATTGACTGTGAAACACAGAAATTGCATCCGAATTTAATACAAAAAGCACAATGCCGACTTAAGTACAAGTGGACAGACACTCTAACTTTCTATGATTTGACCCTCTCCTGTGATTCCAGTTTTAGATTCCGATGCTTCACTTCAGGTTTACTGTATCCCTTGGACCTTCTTATTGACGATGAAGCACAGAAATTGCATCGGAATTAAATTCAAAAGGCACAATGCCGACTTAAGTACATGAGGACTGACACTCTAACTTTCTACGATTTCAACCTCTCCTGTGAGTCCAGTTTTAGATTCCGATGCTTCACTTCAGGTTTACTGTATCCCTTGGACCTTCTTATTGACGATGAAGCACAGATATTGCATCGGAATTAAATTCAAAAAGCACAATGCCGACATAAGTACAAGAGGACTGACACTCTAAATTTCTATGATTTGAACCTCTCCTGTGAGTCCAGTTTTAGATTCCGATGCTTCACTTCAGTTTTACTGTATACCTTGGACCTTCTTATTGATGATGACACACAGAAATTGCATCCGAATTTAATGCAAACTGCACAATGCCGACTTAAGTACAAGAGGACTGACACTCTAACTTTGTATGTTTTGAACCTCTTTTGTGAGTCCAGTTTTAGATTCCGATGCTTCACTTCAGCTTTACTGTATCCCTCGGACCTTCTTATTGAAGATGAAACACAGAAATTGCATTCGAATTTGATAGAAAAGGTACAATGCCGACTTAACTACAAGAGGACTGACACTCTAACTTTCAATGATTTGATCCTCTCCTGTGAGACCAGTTTTAGATTCCGATGCTTCAGTTCAGGTTTACTGTATACCTTGGACCTTCTTATTGACGATGAAACACAGAAATTGCATCCGAATTTAATACAAACGGCACAATGACGACATAAGTACAAGAGGACTGACACTCTAAATTTCTATGATTTGAACCTCTCCTGTGAGTCCAGTTTTAGATTCCGATGCTTCACTTCAGTTTTACTGTATACCTTGGACCTTCTTATTGATGATGAAACACAGAAATTGCATCCCAATTTAATACAAACTGCACAATGCCGACTTAAGTACAAGAGGACTGACACTCTAACTTTCTATGATTTGAACCTCTCCTGTGAGTCCAGTTTTAGATTCCGATACTTCACTTCAGGTTTACTGTATACCTAGAACCGTCTTATTGACGATGAAACACAGAGATTGCATCTGAATTTAAAACAAAAGGCACAATGCCGACTTAAGTACAAGAGGACTGACACTCTAACTTTCTATGATTTGAACCACTCCTGTGAGTCCAGTTTTAGATTCCGATGCTTCACTTCAGGTTTTCTGTATCCCTTGGACCTTCTTATTGACGATGAAACACAGAAAGTGCATCCGAATTTAATACGAAAGGCACAATGCCGACTTAAGTACAAGAGGACTGACACTATAACTATCTATGATTCGAACCTTTCCTGTGAGTCCAGATTTAGATTCCGATGCTTCACTTCAGGTTTACTGTAACCCTTGGGCCTTCTTATTGACGATGAAACACAGAAATTGCATCCGAATTTAATACAAACGGCACAATGACGACTTAAGTACAAAACGACTGACACTCTCACTTTCTATGATTTGAACCTCTCCTGTGGTCCTGTTTTAGATTCCGATGCTTCACTTCAGGTGTACTGTATCACTTGGACCTTGTTATTGACGATGAAACACTGAAATTGCATCCGATTTTAATACAAAAGGCACAATGCCGACTTAAGTACAAGAGGACAGACGCTCTAACTTTGTTTGATTTGAACCTCTTCTGTGAGTCCAGTTTTAGATTCCGATGCTTCACTTCAGGTTTACTGTATCCCTCGGACCTTCTTATTGAAGATGAAACACAGAAATTGCATTCGAATTTGATTCAAAAGGCACAATTCCGACTTAACTACAAGAGGACTGACACTCTAACTTTCTATGATTTGAACCTATCCTGTGAGACCAGTTTTAGATTCCGATGCTTCAGTTCAGGTTTACTGTATCACTTGGACCTTGTTATTGACTATGAAACACAGAAATTGCATCTGAATTTAATACAAACTGCACAATGCCGACTTAAGTACAAGAGGACTGACACTCTAACTTTCTATGATTTGAACCTCTCCTATGAGTCCAGTTTTAGATTCTAATGCTTCACTTCAGGTTTACTGTGTACCTAGGACCGTCTTATTGACGATGAAACACAGAAATTGCATCTGAATTTAAAACAAAAGGCACAATGCCGACTTAAGTACAAGAGGACTGACACTCTAACTTTCTATGATTTTAACCACTCCTGTGAGTCCAGTTTTAGATTCCGATGCTTCACTTCAGGTTTACTGTATACCTTGGGCCTTCTTATTGAAGATGAAACACTGAAATTGCATCCGAATTTAATACAAAAGGCACAATGCCGACTTAAGTACAAGAGGACAGACACTCTAACATTCTATGATTTGAACCTCTCCTGTGAGTGCAGTTTTAGATTCCGACACTTCACTTCAGGTTTACTGTATCACTTAGACCTTCGTATTGACGATGAAACACAGAAATTGCATTCGAATTTAATACAAAAGGCACAATGCCGACTTAAGTACAAGAGGACTGAGACTCTAACTTTCTATGATTTGAACCTCTCCTGTGAGTCCAGTTTTAGATTCCGATGCTTCAGTTCAGGTTTACTGTATCCCTTGGACCTTCTCATTGACTGTGAAACACAGAAATTGCATCCGAATTTAATACAAAAAGCACAATGCCGACTTAAGTACAAGAGGACAGACACTCTAACTTTCTAAGATTTGACCGTCTCCTGTGAGTCCAGTTTTAGATTCCGATGCTTCACTTCAGGTTTACTGTATCCCTTGGACCTTCTTATTGACGATGAAGCACAGAAATTGCATCGGAATTAAATTCAAAAGGCACAATGCTGACTTAAGTACATGAGGACTGACACTCTAACTTTCTACGATTTGAACCTCTTCTGTGAGTCCAGTTTTAGATTCCGATGCTTCACTTCAGGTTTACTGTATCCCTTGGACCTTCTTATTGACGATGAAGCACAGATATTGCATCGGAATTAAATTCAAAAGGCACAATGCCGACATAAGTACAAGAGGACTGACACTCTAAATTTCTATGATTTGAACCTCTCCTGTGAGTCGAGTTTTAGATTCCGATGCTTCACTTCAGTTTTACTGTATACCTAGAACCGTCTTATTGACGATGAAACACAGAGATTGCATCTGAATTTAAAACAAAAGGCACAATGCCGACTTATGTACAAGAGGACTGACACTCTAACTTTCTATGATTTGAACCATTCCTGTGAGTCCAGTTTTAGATTCCGATGCTTCACTTCAGGTTTTCTGTATCCCTTGGACCTTCTTATTGACGATGAAACACAGAAATTGCATCCGAATTTAATACGAAAGGCGCAATGCCGACTTAAGTACAAGAGGACTGACACTATAACTATCTATGATTTGAACCTTTCCTGTGAGTCCAGATTTTGATTCCGATGCTTCACTTCAGGTTTATTAAAACCCTTGGGCCTTCTTATTGACGATGAAACACAGAAATTGCATCCGAATTTAATACAAACGGCACAATGACGACTTAAGTACAAAACGACTGACACTCTCACTTTCTATGAGTTGAACCTCTCCTGTGGTCCTGTTTTAGATTCCGATGCTTCACTTCAGGTGTACTGTATCACTTGGACCTTGTTATTGACGATGAAACACTGAAATTGCATCCGAAATTCATACAAAAGGCACAATGCCGACTTATGTACAAGAGGACTGACACTCTAACTTTCTATGATTTGAACCACTCCCGTGAGTCCAGTTTTAGGTTCCGATGCTTCACTTCAGGTTTACTGTATCCCTTGGACCTTCTTATTGACGATGAAACACAGAACTTGCATCCGAATTTAATACAAAAGGCACAATGCCGACTTAAGTACAAGAGGACTGACACTATAAATTTCTTTGATTTGAACCTGTCCTGTGAGTCCAGATTTAGATTCTGATGCTTCACTTCAGGTTTACTGTAACCCTTGGGCCTTCTTGTTGACGATGAAACACAGAAACTGCATCCGAATTTAATACAAATGGCACAATGACGACTTAAGTACAAGACGACTGACACTCTCACTTTCTATGATTTGAACCTCTCCTGTGGTCCAGTTTTAGATTCTGATACTTCACTTCAGGTGTACTGTATCACTTGGACCTTGTTATTGACGATGAAACACTGAAATTACATCCGATTTTAATACAAAAGGCACAATGCCGACATAAGTACAAGAGGACAGACGCTCTAACTTTGTTTGATTTGAACCTCTTCTGTGAGTCCAGTTTTAGATTCCGATGCTTCACTTCAGGTTTACTGTATCCCTCGGACCTTCTTATTGAAGATGAAACACGGAAATTGCATTCGAATTTGATACAAAAGGCACAATGCCTACTTAACTACAAGAGGACTGACACTCTAACTTTCTATGATTTGAACCTCTCCTGTGGGACCAGTTTTAGATTCCGATGCTTCAGTTCAGGTTTACTGTATACCTTGGACCTTCTTATTGACTATGAAACACAGAAATTGCAACCGAATTTAATACAAAAAGCACAATGCCGACTTAAGTACAAGAGGACAGACACTCTAACTTTGTATGTTTTGAACCTCTTTTGTGAGTCCAGTTTTTGATTCCGATGCTTCACTTCAGGTTTACTGTATCCCTCGGACCTTCTTATTGAAGATGAAACACAGAAATTGCATTCGAATTTGATACAAAAGGCACAATGCCGACTTAACTACAAAAGGACTGACACTCTAACTTTCTGTGATTTGAACCTCTCCTGTGAGACCAGTTTTAGATTCCGATGCTTCAGTTCATTTTTACTGTATCACTTGGACCTTGTTATTGACTATGAAACACAGAAATTGCATCCGAATTTAATACAAAAGGCACAAAGCCGACTTAAGTACAAGAGGACTGACACTCAAACATTCTATGATTTGAACATCTCCTGTGAGTCCAGTTTTAGATTCCGATGCTTCACTTCAGGTTTACAGTATATCGTGGACCTTCTTATTGACCATGAAGCACAGATATTGCATCGGAATTAAATTCAAAAGGCACAATGCCGACTTAAGTACAAGAGGACTGACACTCTTACTTTCTATGATTTGAACCTCTTCTGTGAGTCCAGTTTTAGATTCCGATGCTTCACTTCAGGTTTACTGTATACCTTGGACCTTCTTATCGACGATGAAACACAGAAATTGCATCCGAATTAAATACAAAAGGCACAATGCCGACTTAAGTACAAGAGGACTGACACTCTAAATTTCTATGATTTGAACCTGTCCTGTGAGTCCAGTTTCAGATTCCGATGCTTCACTTCAGTTTTACTGTATACCTTGGACCTTCTTATTGACAATGAAACTCAGAAATTGCATCCGAATTTAATACAAACTGCACAATGCCGACTTGAGTACAAGAGGACTGACACTCTAACTCTCTATGATTTGAACCTCTCCTGTGAGTCCAGTTTTAGATTCCGATGCTTCACTTCAGGTTTACTGTATACCTAGGACCGTCTTATTGACGATGAAACACAGAAATTGCATCTGAATTTAAAACAAAAGGCACAATGCCGACTTAAGTACAAGAGGACTGACACTCTAACTTTCTATGATTTTAACCACTCCTGTGAGTCCAGTTTTAGATTCCGATGCTTCACTTCAGGTTTACTGTATACCTTGGGCCTTCTTATTGAAGATGAAACACTGAAATTGCATCCGAATTTAATACAAAAGGCACAATGCCGACTTAAGTACAAGAGGACAGACACTCTAACATTCTATGATTTGAACCTCTCCTGTGAGTGCAGTTTTAGATTCCGACACTTCACTTCAGGTTTACTGTATCACTTAGACCTTCGTATTGACGATGAAGCACAGAAGTTGCATCGGAATTAAATTCAAAAGGCACAATGCCGACTTAAGTACAAGAGGACTGACACTCTAACTTTCTATGATTTGAACCTCTCCTGTGAGTCTAGATTTAGATTCCGATGCTGCTCTTCAATTTTACTGTATCCCTTGGAACATCTTATTGACGATGAAGCACAGATATTGCATCGGAATTAAATTCCAAAAGCACAATGCTGACTTAAGTACAAGAGGACTGACACTCTAACATTCTACGATTAGAACCTCTCCTGTTAGTCCAGTTTTAGATTCCGATGCTTCACTTCAGGTTTACTGTATACCCTGGAATTTCTTATTGACGATGAAACACAGAATTTACATCCGAATTTAATACAAAAGGCACAATGCCGACTTAAGTACAAGAGGACTGACACTATAACTTTCTATTATTTGAACCTCTCCTGTGAGTCCAGTTGTAGATTCCGATGCTTCACTTCAGGTTTACGGTATCCCTTGGACCTTCTTATTGACGATGAAACACAGAAATTGCATCTGAATTTAATACAAAAGGCACAATGCCGACTTAAGTATAAGAGGACTGACACTCTAACTTTCTATGATTTGAACCTCTCCTGTGAGTCCAGTTTTAGATTCCGATGATTCACTTCAGGTTTCCTGTATCCCTTGGACCTTATTACTGACGATGGAACTCTGAAATTGCATCCGAATTTAATACAAAAGGCACAATGCAGACTTAAGTACAAGAGGACTGACACTCAAACCTTCTATGATTTGAACCTCTCCTGTGAGTCCAGTTTTAGATTCCGATGCTTCACTTCAGGTTTACTGTATCCCGTGGACTTTCGTATTGACCATGAAGCACAGATATTGCATCGGAATTAAATTCAAAAGGCACAATGCCGACTTAAGTACAAGAGGACTGACACTCTAACTTTGTATCAAATGAACCACTTCGGTGAGTCCAGTTTTAGATTGCGATGCTTCACTTCAGGTTTAATGTATCCCTTGGGCCTTCTTATTGACGATGAAACACAGAAATTGCATCCGAATTTAATACAAAAGGCAGAATAACGACTTAAGTACAAGAGGACTGACACTCTAACTTTCTATGATTTGAACATCTCCTGTGAGTCCAGTTTTAGATTCCGATGCTTCACTTCAGGTTTCTTGTATCCCTTGGACCTTATTACTGACGATGAAACTCTGAAATTGCATCCGAATTTAATACAAAAGGCACAATGCAGACTTAAGTACAAGAGGACTGACACTCAAACCTTCTATGATTTGAACCTCTCCTGTGAGTCCAGTTTTAGATTCCGATGCTTCACTTCAGGTTTACTGTATCCCGTGGACTTTCTTATTGACCATGAAGCACAAATATTGCATCGGAATTAAATTCAAAAGGCACAATGCCGACTTAAGTACAAGAGGACTGACACTCTAACTTTGTATGATTTGAACCACTTCTGTGAGTCCAGTTTTAGATTGCGATGCTTCACTTCAGGTTTACTGTATCCCTTGGGCCTTCTTATTGACGATGAAACACAGAAATTGCATCGGAATTAAATTCAAAAGGCACAATGCCGACTTAAGTACAAGAGGACTGACACTCTAACTTTGTATGATTTGAACCACTTCTGTGAGTCCATGTTTAGATTCCGATGCTTCACTTCAGGTTTACTGTATCCCTTGGACTTTCTTATTAACGATGAAACACAGAAATTACATCCCAATTTAATACAAAAGGCACAATGCCGACTTTAGTACAAGAGGACTGACACTCTAACTTTCTATAATTTGAACCTCTCCTGTGAGTCCAGTTTAAGATTCCGATGCTTCACTTCAAGTTTACGGTATCCTTTGGACCTTCTTATTGACGATGAAGGACAGATATTGCATCGGAATTAAATTCAAAAAGCACAATGCCGACTTGACTACAAGAAGACTGAAAGTATAACTTTCTATGATTTGAACCTTTCCTGTGAGTCCAGTTTTAGATTCCGATGCTTCACTTCAGGTTTACTGTATACCTAGGACCGTCTTATTGACGATGAAACACAGAAATTGCATCTGAATTTAAAACAAAAGGCACAATGCCGGCTTAAGTACAAGGTGACTGACACTATAACTTTCTATGTTTTGAACCTCTCCTGTGAGTCCAGTTTTAGATTTCGATGCTTCACTTCAGGTTTACTGTATCCCTTAGGCCTTCTTATTGATGATGAAACACAGAAATTGCATCTGAATTTAATACAAAAGGCACAATGCCGACTTAAGTATAAGAGGACTGACACTCTAACTTTCTATGATTTGAACCTCTCCTGTGAGTCCAGTTTTAGATTCCGATGCTTCACTTCAGGTTTGCTGTATCCCTTGGACCTTATTACTGACGATGAAACTCTGAAATTGCATCCGAATTTAATACAAAAGGCACAATGCCGACTTAAGTACAAGAGGACTGACACTCAAACCTTCTATGATTTGAACCTCTCCTGTGAGTCCAGTTTTAGATTCCGATGCTTCACTTGGGGTTTACTGTATCCCGTGGACTTTCTTATTGACCATGAAGCACAGATATTGTATCGGAATTAAATTCAAAAGGCACAATGCCGACTTATGTACAAGAGCACTGACACTCTAACTTTGTATGATTTGAACCACTTCTGTGAGTCGAGTTTTAGATTGCGATGCTTCACTTCAGGTTTACTGTATCCCTTGGGCCTTCTTATTGAAGATGAAACACTGAAATTGCATCCAAATTTAATACAAAAGGCACAATGCCGACTTAAGTACAAGAGGACAGACACTCTAACATTCTATGATTTGAACCTCTCGTGTGAGTGCAGTTTTAGATTCCGACACTTCACTTCAGGTTTACTGTATCACTTAGACCTTCGTATTGACGATGAAACACAGAAATTGCATTCGAATTTAATACAAAAGGCACAATGCCGACTTAAGTACAAGAGGACTGAGACTCTAACTTTCTATGATTTGAATCTCTCCTGTGAGTCCAGTTTTAGATTCCGATGCTTCAGTTCAGGTTTACTGTATCCCTTGGACCTTCTCATTGACTTTGAAACACAGAAATTGCATCCGAATTTAATACAAAAAGCACAATGCCGACTTAAGTACAAGAGGACAGACACTCTAACTTTCTATGATTTGACCCTCTCCTGTGAGTCCTGTTTTAAATTCCGATGCTTCACTTCATGTTTACTGTATCCCTTGGACCTTCTTATTGACGATGAAGCACAGAAATTGCATCGGAATTAAATTCAAAAGGCACAATGCCGACTTAAGTACAAGAGGACTGACACTCTAACTTTCTACGATTTGAACCTCTCCTGTGAGTCCAGTTTTAGATTCCGATGCTTGACTTCAGGTTTACTGTATCCCTTGGACCTTCTTATTGACGATGAAGCACAGATATTGCATCGGAATTAAATTCAAAAGGCACAATGCCGACATAAGTACAAGAGGACTGACACTCTAAATTTCTATGATTTGAACCTCTCCTGTGAGTCCAGTTTTAGATTCCGATGCTTCACTTCAGTTTTACTGTATACCTTGGACCTTCTTATTGACGATGAAACACAGAAATTGCATCCGAATTTAATACAAACTGCACAATGCCGACTTAAGTACAAGAGGACTGACACTCTAAATTTCTATGATTTGAACCTCCCTTGTGAGTCCAGTTTTAGATTCCGATACTTCACTTCAGGTTTACTGTATACCTAGAACAGTCTTATTGACGATGAAACACAGAGATTGCATCTTAATCTAAAACAAAAGGCACAATGCCGACTTAAGTACAAGAGGACTGACACTCTAACTTTCTATGATTTGAACCACTCCTGTGAGTCCAGTTTTAGATTCCGATGCTTCACTTCAGGTTTTCTGTATCCCTTGGACCTTCCTATTGACGATGAAACACAGAAATTGCATCCGAATTTAATACAAAAGGCACAATGCCGACTTAAGTACAAGAGGACTGACACTATAACTATCTATGATTTGAACCTTTCCTGTGAGTCCAGATTTAGATTCCGATGCTTCACTTCAGGTTTACTGTAACCCTCGGGCCTTCTTATTGACGATGAAACACAGAAATTGCATCCGAATTTAATACAAACGGCACAATGACGACTTAAGTACAAAACGACTGACACTCTCACTTTCTATGATTTGAACCTCTCCTGTGGTCCTGTTTTAGATTCCGATGCTTCACTTCAGGTGTACTGTATCACTTGGACCTTGTTATTGACGATGAAACACTGAAATTGCATCCGAAATTCTTACAAAAGGCACAATGCCGAATTAAGTACATGAGGACTGACTTTCTAACTTTCTATGATTTGAACCTCTTCTGTGAGTCCAGTTTTAGATTCCGATGCTTCACTTCAGGTTTACTGTATACCTTGGACCTTCTTATCGACGATGAAACACAGAAATTGCATCCGAATTTAATACAAAAGGCACAATGCCGACTTAAGTACAAGAGGACTGACACTCTAAATTTCTATGATTTGAACCTGTCCTGTGAGTCCAGTTTTAGATTCCGATGCTTCACTTTAGTTATACTGTATACCTTGGACCTTCTTATTGACAATGAAACTCAGAAATTGCATCCGAATTTAATACAAACTGCACAATGCCGACTTAAGTACAAGAGGACTGACACTCTAACTTTCTATGATTTGAACCTCTCCTGTGAGTCCAGTTTTAGATTCCGATGCTTCACTTCAGGTTTACAGTATACCTAGGACCGTCTTATTGACGATGAAACACAGAAATTGCATCTGAATTTAAAACAAAAGGCACTATGCCGACTTAAGTACAAGAGGACTGACACTCTAACTTTCTATGATTTTAACCACTCCTGTGAGTCCAGTTTTAGATTCCGATGCTTCACTTCAGGTTTACTGTATCCCTTGGACCTTCTTATTGACGATGAAACACAGAAATTGCATCCGAATTGAATACAAAAGGCACAATGCCGACTTAAGTACAAGAGGACTGACACTATAAATTTCTATGATTTGAACCTCTCCTGTGAGTCCAGTTTTAGATTCCGATGATTCAGTTCAGGTTTACTGTATCCCTTGGACCTTCTCATTGACTATGAAGTACAGAAATTGCATCCGAATTTAATACAAAAAGCACAATGCCGACTTAAGTACAAGAGGGAAGTCACTCTAACTTTCTATGATTAGACCCTCTCCTGTGAGTCCAGTTTTAGATTCCGATGCTTCAGTTCAGGTTTACTGTATCCCTTGGACGTTCTTATTGACGATGAAGCACAGAAATTGCATCGGAATTAAATTCAAAAGGCACAATGCCGACTTAAAAACAAAAGTACTGACACTCTAACTTCCTATGATTTGAACCTCTCCTGTGAGTCCAGTTTTAGATTTCGATGCTTCACTTCAGGTTTACTTTATCCCTTCGACCTTCTTACTCACGATGAAACACTGAAATTGCATTCGAATTTAATACAAAAGGCACAATTTCGACTTAAGTACAAGAGGACTGACACTCTAACTTTCTATGATTTGAACCTCTCCTGTGAGTCCCGTTATAGATTCCGATGCTTCACTTCAGGTTTACTGTATCCCTTGGACCTTCTTATTGACGATGAAGCACACATATTGCATCGGAATAAAATTCAAAAGGCACAATGCCGACTTAAGTACAAGAGGACTGACACTCTAAATTTCTATGATTTGAACCTCTCCTGTGAGTCCAGTTTTAGATTCCGATGCTTCACTTCAGGTTTACTGTAACCCTTGGGCCTTCTTATTGACGATGAAACACAGAAGTTGCATCCGAATTTAATACAAATGGCACAATGACGACTTAAGTACAAGACGACTGACACACTCACTTTCTATGATTTGAACCTCTCCTGTGGTCCAGTTTTAGATTCCGATGCTTCACTTCAGGTGTACTGTATCACTTGGACCTTGTTATTGACGATGAAACACTGAAATAGCATCCGATTTTAATACAAAAGGCACAATGCCGACTTAAGTACAAGAGGACAGACACTCTAACTTTGTTTCATTTAAACCTCTTCTGTGAGTCCAGTTTTAGATTCCGATGCTACACTTCAGGTTTACTGTATCCCTCGGACCTTCTTATTGAAGATGAAACACAGAAATTGCATTCGAATTTGATACAAAAGGCACAATGCCGACTTAACTACAAGAGGACTGACACTCTAACTTTCTATGATTTGAACCTCTCCTGTGAGACCAGTTTTGGATTCCGATGCTTCAGTTCAGGTTTACTGTATCCCTTGGACCTTCTTATTGACTATGAAACACAGAAATTGCATCCGAATTTACTACAAAGTGCACAATGCCGACTTAAGTACAAGAGGACAGACACTCTAACTTTGTATGTTTTGAACCTCTTCTGTGAGTCCAGTTTTAGATTCCGATGCTTCACTTCAGGTTTACTGTATCCCTCGGACCTTCTTATTGAAGATGAAACACAGAAATTTCATTCGAATTTGATACAAAAGGCAGAATGCCGACTTAACTACAAGAGGACTGACACTCTAACTTTCTATGATTTGAACCTCTCCTGTGTGTCCAGTATTAGATTCCGATGCTTCACTTCAGGTTTACTGTATCCCTTGGACCTCCTTATTGACGATGAAGCACAGATATTGCATCGAAATTAAATTCAAAAGGCACAATGCCGACTTAAGTACAAGAGGACTGACACTCTAAATTTCTATGATTTGAACCTCTCCTGTGATTCCAGTTTTAGATTCCGATGCTTCACTTCAGGTTTACTGTATACCCTGGACCTTCTTATCGACGATGAGACACAGAAATTGCATCCGAATTTAATACAAACGGTACAATGACGACTTAAGTACAAAACGACTGACACTCTCACTTTCTATGATTTGAACCTCTCCTGTGGTCCTGTTTTAGATTCCGATGCTTCACTTGAGGTGTACTGTATCTCTTGGACCTTGTTATTGACGATGAAACACTGAAATTGCATCCGAAATTCATACAAAAGGCACAATGCCGACTTAAGTACAAGAGGACTGACACTCTAACTTTCTATGATTTGAACCACTCCTGTGAGTCCAGTTTTAGATTCCGATGCTTCACTTCAGGTTTTCTGTATCCCTTGGACCTTCCTATTGACGATGAAACACAGAAATTGCATCCGAATTTAATACAAAAGGCACAATGCCGACTTAAGTACAAGAGGACTGACACTATAACTATCTATGATTTGAACCTTTCCTGTGAGTCCAGATTTAGATTCCGATGCTTCACTTCAGGTTTACTGTAACCCTCGGGCCTTCTTATTGACGATGAAACACAGAAATTGCATCCGAATTTAATACAAACGGCACAATGACGACTTAAGTACAAAACGACTGACACTCTCACTTTCTATGATTTGAACCTCTCCTGTGGTCCTGTTTTAGATTCCGATGCTTCACTTCAGGTGTACTGTATCACTTGGACCTTGTTATTGACGATGAAACACTGAAATTGCATCCGAAATTCTTACAAAAGGCACAATGCCGAATTAAGTACATGAGGACTGACTTTCTAACTTTCTATGATTTGAACCTCTTCTGTGAGTCCAGTTTTAGATTCCGATGCTTCACTTCAGGTTTACTGTATACCTTGGACCTTCTTATCGACGATGAAACACAGAAATTGCATCCGAATTTAATACAAAAGGCACAATGCCGACTTAAGTACAAGAGGACTGACACTCTAAATTTCTATGATTTGAACCTGTCCTGTGAGTCCAGTTTTAGATTTCGATGCTTCACTTTAGTTATACTGTATACCTTGGACCTTATTATTGACAATGAAACTCAGAAATTGCATCCGAATTTAATACAAACTGCACAATGCCGACTTAAGTACAAGAGGACTGACACTCTAACTTTCTATGATTTGAACCTCTCCTGTGAGTCCAGTTTTAGATTCCGATGCTTCACTTCAGGTTTACAGTATACCTAGGACCGTCTTATTGACGATGAAACACAGGAATTGCATCTGAATTTAAAACAAAAGGCACTATGCCGACTTAAGTACAAGAGGACTGACACTCTAACTTTCTATGATTTTAACCACTCCTGTGAGTCCAGTTTTAGATTCCGATGCTTCACTTCAGGTTTACTGTATCCCTTGGACCTTCTTATTGACGATGAAACACAGAAATTGCATCCGAATTGAATACAAAAGGCACAATGCCGACTTAAGTACAAGAGGACTGACACTATAAATTTCTATGATTTGAACCTCTCCTGTGAGTCCAGTTTTAGATTCCGATGATTCAGTTCAGGTTTACTGTATCCCTTGGACCTTCTCATTGACTATGAAGTACAGAAATTGCATCCGAATTTAATACAAAAAGCACAATGCCGACTTAAGTACAAGAGGGAAGTCACTCTAACTTTCTATGATTAGACCCTCTCCTGTGAGTCCAGTTTTAGATTCCGATGCTTCAGTTCAGGTTTACTGTATCCCTTGGACGTTCTTATTGACGATGAAGCACAGAAATTGCATCGGAATTAAATTCAAAAGGCACAATGCCGACTTAAAAACAAAAGTACTGACACTCTAACTTCCTATGATTTGAACCTCTCCTGTGAGTCCAGTTTTAGATTTCGATGCTTCACTTCAGGTTTACTTTATCCCTTCGACCTTCTTACTCACGATGAAACACTGAAATTGCATCCGAATTTAATACAAAAGGCACAATTTCGACTTAAGTACAAGAGGACTGACACTCTAACTTTCTATGATTTGAACCTCTCCTGTGAGTCCCGTTATAGATTCCGATGCTTCACTTCAGGTTTACTGTATCCCTTGGACCTTCTTATTGACGATGAAGCACACATATTGCATCGGAATAAAATTCAAAAGGCACAATGCCGACTTAAGTACAAGAGGACTGACACTCTAAATTTCTATGATTTGAACCTCTCCTGTGAGTCCAGTTTTAGATTCCGATGCTTCACTTCAGGTTTACTGTAACCCTTGGGCCTTCTTATTGACGATGAAACACAGAAGTTGCATCCGAATTTAATACAAATGGCACAATGACGACTTAAGTACAAGACGACTGACACACTCACTTTCTATGATTTGAACCTCTCCTGTGGTCCAGTTTTAGATTCCGATGCTTCACTTCAGGTGTACTGTATCACTTGGACCTTGTTATTGACGATGAAACACTGAAATAGCATCCGATTTTAATACAAAAGGCACAATGCCGACTTAAGTACAAGAGGACAGACACTCTAACTTTGTTTCATTTAAACCTCTTCTGTGAGTCCAGTTTTAGATTCCGATGCTTCACTTCAGGTTTACTGTATCCCTCGGACCTTCTTATTGAAGATGAAACACAGAAATTGCATTCGAATTTGATACAAAAGGCACAATGCCGACTTAACTACAAGAGGACTGACACTCTAACTTTCTATGATTTGAACCTCTCCTGTGAGACCAGTTTTGGATTCCGATGCTTCAGTTCAGGTTTACTGTATCCCTTGGACCTTCTTATTGACTATGAAACACAGAAATTGCATCCGAATTTACTACAAAGTGCACAATGCCGACTTAAGTACAAGAGGACAGACACTCTAACTTTGTATGTTTTGAACCTCTTCTGTGAGTCCAGTTTTAGATTCCGATGCTTCACTTCAGGTTTACTGTATCCCTCGGACCTTCTTATTGAAGATGAAACACAGAAATTTCATTCGAATTTGATACAAAAGGCAGAATGCCGACTTAACTACAAGAGGACTGACACTCTAACTTTCTATGATTTGAACCTCTCCTGTGAGTCCAGTATTAGATTCCGATGCTTCACTTCAGGTTTACTGTATCCCTTGGACCTCCTTATTGACGATGAAGCACAGATATTGCATCGAAATTAAATTCAAAAGGCACAATGCCGACTTAAGTACAAGAGGACTGACACTCTAAATTTCTATGATTTGAACCTCTCCTGTGATTCCAGTTTTAGATTCCGATGCTTCACTTCAGGTTTACTGTATACCCTGGACCTTCTTATCGACGATGAGACACAGAAATTGCATCCGAATTTAATACAAACGGTACAATGACGACTTAAGTACAAAACGACTGACACTCTCACTTTCTATGATTTGAACCTCTCCTGTGGTCCTGTTTTAGATTCCGATGCTTCACTTGAGGTGTACTGTATCTCTTGGACCTTGTTATTGACGATGAAACACTGAAATTGCATCCGAAATTCATACAAAAGGCACAATGCCGACTTAAGTACAAGAGGACTGACACTCTAACTTTCTATGATTTGAACCTGTCCTGTGAGTCCAGTTTTAGATTCCGATGCTTCAGTTCAGGTTTAATGTATCCCTTGGACCTTCTCATTGACTATGAAGTACAGAAATTGCATCCGAATTTAATACAAAAATCACAATGCCGACTTAAGCACAAGAGGGCAGTCACTCTAACTTTCTATGATTAGACCCTCTCCTGTGAGTCCAGTTTTAGATTCCGATGCTTCAGTTCAGGTTTACTGTATCCCTTGGACCTTCTTATTGACGATGAAGCACAGAAATTGTATCGGAACTAAATTCAAAATGCACAATGCCGACTTAAAAACAAGAGGAGTGACACTCTAACTTCGTATGATTTGAACCTCTCCTGTGAGTCCAGTTTTAGATTTCGATGCTTCACTTCAGGTTTACTGTATCCCTCGGACCTTCTCACTGACAATGAAACACTGAAATTGCATCCGAATTTAATACAAAAGGCACAATTCCGACTGAAGTACAAGAGGACTGACACTCTAACTTTCTATGATTTGAACCTCTCCTGTGAGTCCCGTTATAGATTCCGATGCTTCACTTCAGGTTTACTGTATCCCTTGGACCTTCTTATTGACGATGAGACACACATATTGCATCGGAATAAAATTCAAAAGGCACAATGCCGACTTAAGTACAAGAGGGCTGACACTCTAAATTTCTATGATTTGAACCTCTCCTGTGAGCCCAGTTTTAGATTCCGATGCTTCACTTCAGTTTTACTGTATACCTTGGACCTTCTTATTGACGATGAAACACAGAAATAGCATGGGAATTTAATAGAAAAGGCACAATGCCGACTTAAGTACAAGAGGACTGACATTCAAACTTTCTATGCTTTGAACCTCTCCTGTGAGTCCAGTTTTAGATTCCGATGCTTCACTTCAGGTTTACTGTATACCTAGGACCGTCTTATTGACGATGGAACACAGAAATTGCATCTGAATTTAAAACAAAAGGCACAATTCCGACTTAAGTACAAGACGACTGACACTCTCACTTTCTATGATTTGAACCTCTCATGTGGTCCAGTTTTAGATTCCGATGCTTCACTTCAGGTGTACTGCATCACTTGGACCTTGTTATTGACGATGAAGCACAGAAATTGCATCCGATTTTAATACAAAAGGCACAATGCCGACTTAAGTACAAGAGGACAGACACTCTAACTTTGTTTGATTTGAACCTCTTCTGTGAGTCCAGTTTTAGATTCCGATGCTTCACTTCAGGTTTACTGTATCCCTCGGACCTTCTTATTGAAGATGAAACACAGAAATTGCATTCGAATTTGATACAAAAGGCACAATGCCGACTTAACTACAAGAGGACTGACACTCTAACTTTCTATGATTTGAACCTCTCCTGTGAGACCAGTTTTAGATTCTGATGCTTCAGTTCAGGTTTACTGTATCCCTTGGACCTTCTTATTGACTATGAAACACAGAAATTGCATCCGAATTTACTTCAAAAAGCACAATGCCGACTTAAGTACAAGAGGACAGACACTCTAACTTTGTATGTTTTGAACCTCTTCTGTGTGTCCAGTTTTAGATTCCGATGCTTCACTTCAGGTTTACTGTATCCCTTGGACCTTCTTATTGACTATGAAACACAGAAATTGCATCCGATTTTAATACAAAAAGCACAATGCCGACTTAAGTAGAAAAGGACTGACACTCTAACTTTCTATGATTTGAACCTCTCCTGTGAGTCCAGTATTAGATTCCGATGCTTCACTTCAGGTTTACTGTATCCCTTGGACCTCCTTATTGACGATGAAGCACAGATATTGCATCGAAATTAAATTCAAAAGGCACAATGCCGACTTAAGTACAAGAGGACTGACACTCTAAATATCTATGATTTGAACCTCTCCTGTGAGTCCAGTTTTAGATTCCGATGCTTCACTTCAGTTTTACTGTATACCTTGGACCTTCTTATTGACGATGAAACACAGAAATTGCATCGGAATTTAATAGAAAAGGCACAATGCCGACTTAAGTACAAGAGGACTGACACAGTAACTTTCTATGATTTAAACCACTCCTGTGAGTCCAGATTTAGATTCCGATGCTTCACTTCAGGTTTACTGTAACCCTTGGGCCTTCTTATTGACGATGAAACACAGAAATTGCATCCGAATTTAATACAAATGGCACAATGACGACTTAAGTACAAGACGACTGACACACTCACTTTCTATGATTTGAACCTCTCCTGTGGTCCAGTTTTAGATTCCGATGCTTCACTTCAGGTGTACTGTATCACTTGGACCTTGTTATTGACGATGAAACACTGAAATTGCATCCGATTTTAATACAAAAGGCACAATGCCGACTTAAGTACAAGAGGACAGACACTCTAACTTTGTTTCATTTAAACCTCTTCTGTGAGTCCAGTTTTAGATTCCGATGCTTCACTTCAGGTTTACTGTATCCCTCGGACCTTCTTATTGAAGATGAAACACAGAAATTGCATTCGAATTTTGTACAAAAGGCACAATGCCGACTTAACTACAAGAGGACTGACACTCTAACTTTCTATGATTTGAACCTCTCCTGTGAGACCAGTTTTGGATTCCGATGCTTCAGTTTAGGTTTACTGTATCCCTTGAACCTTCTTATTGACTATGAAACACAGAAATTGCATCCGAATTTACTACGAAGTGCACAATGCCGACTTAAGTACAAGAGGACAGACACTCTAACTTTGTATGTTTTGAACCTCTTCTGTGAGTCCAGTTTTAGATTCCGATGCTTCACTTCAGGTTTACTGTATCCCTCGGACCTTCTTATTGACTATGAAACACAGAAATTGCATCCGAATTTAATACAAAAAGCACAATGCCGACTTAAGTACAAGAGGACAGACACTTTAACTTTGGATGTTTTGAACCTCTTCTGTGAGTCCAGTTTTAGATTCTGATGCTTCACTTCAGGTTTACTGTATCCCTCGGACCTTCTTATTGAAGATGAAACACAGAAATTGCATTCGAATTTGATACAAAAGGCAGAATGCCGACTTAACTACAAGAGGAATGACACTCTAACTTTCTATGATTTGAACCTCTCCTGTGAGACCAGTTTTACATTCCGATGCTTCAGTTCAGGTTTACTGTATCCCTTGGACCTTCTTATTGACTATGAAACACAGAAATTGCATCCGAATTTAATACAAAAAGCACAATGCCGACTTAAGTACAAGAGGGCAGTCACTCTAACTTTCCATGATTAGACCCTCTCCTGTGAGTCCAGTTTTAGATTCCGATGCTTCAGTTCAGGTTTACTGTATCCCTTGGACCTTCTTATTGACGATGAAGCACAGAAATTGCATCGGAATTAAATTCAAAACGCACAATGCCGACGTAAAAACAAGAGGACTGACACTCTAACTTCCTATGATTTGAACCTCTCCAGTGAGTACAGTTTTAGATTTCGATGCTTCACTTCAGGTTTACTTTATCCCTTCGACCTTCTTACTCACGATGAAACACTGAAATTGCATCCGAATTTAATACAAAAGGCACAATTTCGACTTAAGTACAAGAGGACTGACACTCTAACTTTCTATGATTTGAACCTCTCCTGTGAGTCCCGTTATAGATTCCGATGCTTCACTTCAGGTTTACTGTATCCCTTGGACCTTCTTATTGACGATGAAGCACACATATTGCATCGGAATAAAATTCAAAAGGCACAATGCCGACTTAAGTACAAGAGGACTGACACTCTAAATTTCTATGATTTCAACCTCTCCTGTGAGATCAGTTTTAGATTCCGATGCTTCACTTCAGTTTTAGTATATACCTTGGACCTTCTTATTGACGATGAAACACAGAAATTGCATCGGAATTTAATACAAAAGGCACAATGCCGACTTAAGTACAAGAGGACTGACATTCTAACTTTCTATGATTTGAACCTCTCCTGTGAGTCCAGTTTTAGATTCCGATGCTTCACTTCAGGTTTACTGTATACCTAGGACCGTCTTATTGACGATGAAACACAGAAATTGCATCTGAATTTAAAATAAAAGGCACAATGCCGACTTAAGTACAAGAGGACTGACACTCTAACTTTCTATGATTTAAACCACTCCTGTGAGTCCAGTTTTAGATTCCGATGCTTCACTTCAGGTTTACTGTATCCCTTGGACCTTCTTACTGACGATGAAACACTGAAATTGCATCCGAATTTAATACAAAAGGCACAATGCCGACTTAAATACAAGAGGAATGACACTATAAATTCCTATGATTTGAACCTGTCTTGTGAGTCCAGATTTAGATTCTGATGCTTCATTTCAGGTTTACTGTAACCCTTGGGCCTTCTTATTGACGATGAAACACAGAAATTGAATCCGAATTTAATACAAATGGCACAATGACGACTTAAGTACAAGACGACTGACTCTCTCACTTTCTATGATTTGAACCTCTCCTGTGGTCCAGTTTTAGATTCCGATGCTTCACTTCAGGTGTACTGTATCACTTGGACCTTGTTATTGACGATGAAACACTGAAATTGCATCCGATTTTAATACAAAAGGCACAATGCCGACTTAAGTACAAGAGGACAGACACTCTAACTTTGTTTGATTTGAACCTCTTCTGTGAGTCCAGTTTTAGATTCCGATGCTTCACTTCAGGTTTACTGTATCCCTCGGACCTTCTTATTGAAGATGAAACACAGAAATTGCATTCGAATTTGATACAAAAGGCACAATGCCGACTTAACTACAAGAGGACTGACACTCTAACTTTCTATGATTTGAACCTCTCCTGTGAGACCAGTTTTAGATTCCGTTGCTTCAGTTCAGGTTTACTGTATCCCTTGGACCTTCTTATTGACTATGAAACACAGAAATTGCATCCGAATTTACTACAAAAAGCACAATGCCGACTTAAGTACAAGAGGACAGACACTCTAACTTTGTATGTTTTGAACCTCTTCTGTGAGTCCAGTTTTAGATTCTGATGCCTCACTTCAGGTTTACTGTATCCCTCGGACCTTCTTATTGAAGATGAAACACAGAAATTGCATTCGAATTTGATACAAAAGGCAGAATGCCGACTTAACTACAAGAGGAATGAGACTCTAACTTTCTATGATTTGAACCTCTCCTGTGAGACCAGTTTTAGATTCCGATGCTTCAGTTCAGGTTTACTGTATCCCTTGGACCTTATTATTGACTATGAAACACAGAAATTGCATCCGAATTTAATACAAAAAGCACAATGCCGACTTAAGTACAAGAGGGCAGACACTCTAACTTTCTATGATTAGACCCTCTCCTGTGAGTCCAGTTTTAGATTCCGATGCTTCAGTTCAGGTTTACTGTATCACTTGGACCTTCTTATTGACGATGAAGCACAGAAATTGCATCGGAATTAAATTCAAAAGGCACAATGTCGACTTAAAAACAAGAGGACTGACACTCTAACTTCCTATGATTTGAACCGCTCCTGTGAGTCCAGTTTTAGATTTCGATGCTTCACTTCAGGTTTACTTTATCCCTTCGACCTTCTTACTGACGATGAAACACTGAAATTGCATCCGAATTTAATACAAAAGGCACAATTTCGACTTAAGTACAAGAGGACTGACACTCTAACTTTCTATGATTTGAACCTCTCCTGTGAGTCCCGTTATAGATTCCGATGCTTCACTTCAGGCTTACTGTATCCCTTGGACCTTCTTATTGACGATGAAGCACACATATTGCATCGGAATAAAATTCAAAAGGCACAATGCCGACTTAAGTACAAGAGGACTGACACTCTAAATTTCTATGATTTCAACCTCTCCTGTGAGATCAGTTTGAGATTCCGATGCTTCACTTCAGTTTTACTGTATACCTTGGACCTTCTTATTGACGATGAAACACAGAAATTGCATCCGAATTTACTACAAAAAGCACAATGCCGACTTAAGTACAAGAGGACAGACACTCTAACTTTGTATGTTTTGAACCTCTGCTGTGAGTCCAGTTTTAGATTCCGATGCTTCACTTCAGGTTTACTGTATCCCTCGGACCTTCTTATTGAAGATGAAACACAGAAATTTCATTCGAATTTGATACAAAAGGCACAATGCCGACTTAACTACAAGAGGACTGACACTCTAACTTTCTATTATTTGAACCTCTCCTGTGAGACCAGTTTTAGATTCCGATGCATCAGTTCAGGTTTACTGTATCCCTTGGACCTTCTTATTGAGTATGAAACACAGAAATTGCATCCGAATTTAATACAAAAAGCACAATGCCAACTTAAGTACAAGAGGACTGACACTCTAACTTTCTATGATTTGAACCTTTCCTTTGAGTCCAGTATTAGATTCCGATGCTTCACTTCAGGTTTACTGTATCCCTTGGACCTCCTTATTGACGATGAAGCACAGATATTGCATCGAAATTAAATTCAAAAGGCACAATGCCGACTTAAGTACAAGAGGACTGACACTCTAAATTTCTATGATTTGAACCTCTCCTGTGAGTCCAGTTTTAGATTCCGATGCTTCACTTCAGGTTTACTGTATACCTTGGACCTTCTTATCGACGTTGAAACACAGAAGTAGCATCCGAATATAATACAAAAGGCACAATGACGACTTATGTACAGGAGGACTGACACTCTAACTTTCTATGATTTGAACCTCTCCTGTGAGTCCAGTTTTAGATTCCCATGCTTCAGTTCAGGTTTACTGTATCCCTTGGACTTTCTTATTGACGATGAATCACAGAAACTGCATCCGTATTTAATTCAAAAGGCACAATGCCGACTTAAGTACACGGTGACTGACACTATAACTTTCTATGATTTGAACCTCTCCTGTGAGTCCAGTTTTAGATTCCGATGCTTCACTTCACGTTTTCTGTAACCCTTGGCCCTTCTTACTGACGATGAAAAACTGAAATTGCATCAGAATTTAATACAAAAGGCACAATGCCGACTTAAGTACAAGAGGACTGACACTCAAACATTCTATGATTTGAACCTCTCCTGTGAGTCCAGTTTTAGATTCCGATGCTTCACTTCAGGTTTACTGTATCCCTTGGGCCTCCTTATTGACGATGAAACACAGAAATTGCATCCAAATTTAATACAAATGGCACAATGCCGACTTAAGTACAAGAGGACTGACACTATAAATTTGTATGATTAGGACCTGTCCTGTGAGTCCAGATTTAGATTCCGATGCTTCACTTCACGTTTACTGTGACCCTTGGGCCTTCTTATTGACGATGAAACACAGAAATTGCATCCGAATTTAATACAAAAGGCACAATGCCGACTTAAGTACAAGAGGACAGACACTCTAACTTTGTTTGATTTGAACCTCTTCTGTGAGTCCAGTTTTACATTCCGATGCTTCACTTCAGGTTTACTGTATCCCTCGGACCTTCCTATTGAAGATGAAACACAGAAATTGCATTCGAATTTGATACAAAAGGCACAATGCCGACTTAACTACAAGAGGACTAACACTCTAACTTTCTATGATTTGAACATCTCCTGTGAGACCAGTTTTAGGTTCTGATGCTTCAGTTCAGGTTTACTGTATCCCTTGGACCTTCTTATTGACTATGAAACACAGAAATTGCATCCGAATTTAATACAAAAAGCACAATGCCGACTTAAGTACAAGAGGACAGACACTCTGACTTTGTATGTTTTGAACCTCTTCTGTGAGTCCAGTTTTAGATTCTGATGCTTCACTTCATGTTTACTGTATCCCTCGGACCTTCCTATTGAAGATGAAACACAGAAATTGCATTCGAATTTGATACAAAAGGCAGAATGCCGACTTAACTACAAGAGGAATGACACTCTAACTTACTATGATTTGAACCTCTCCTGTGAGACCAGTTTCAGATTCCGATGCTTCAGTTCAGGTTTACTGTATCCCTTGGACCTTCTTATTGACTATGAAACACAGAAATTGCATCCGAATTTAATACAAAAAGCACAATGCCGACGTAAGTACAAGAGGGCAGTCACTCTAACTTTCTATGATTAGACCCTCTCCTGTGAGTCCAGTTTTAGATTCCGATGCCTCAGTTCAGGTTTACTGTATCCCTTGGACCTTCTTATTGACGATGAAGCACAGAAATTGCATCGGAATTAAATTCAAAAGGCACAATGCCGACTTAAAAACAAGAGGACTGACACTCTAACTTCCTATGATTTGAACCTCTCCTGTGAGTCCAGTTTTAGATTTCGATGCTTCACTTCAGGTTTACTTTATCCCTTCGACCTTCTTACTGACGATGAAACACTGAAATTGCATCCGAATTTAATACAAAAGGCACAATTTCGACTTAAGTACAAGAGGACTAACACTCTAACTTTCTATGATTTGAACATCTCCCGTGAGTCCCGTTATAGATTCCGATGCTTAACTTCAGGTTTACTGTATCCCTTGGACCTTCTTATTGACGATGAAGCACACATATTGCATCGGAATAAAATTCAAAAGGCACAATGCCGACTTAAGTACAAGAGGACTGACACTCTAAATTTCTATGATTTCAACCTCTCCTGTGAGATAAGTTTTAGATTCCGATGCTTCACTTCAGTTTTACTGTTTACCTTGGACCTTCTTATTGACGATGAAACACAGAAATTGCATCGGAATTTAATACAAAAGGCACAATGCCGACTTAAGGACAAGACGACTGACACTCTCACTTTCTATGATTTGAACCTCTCTTGTGGTCCAGTTTTAGATTCCGATGCTTCACTTCAGGTGTACTGTATCACTTGGACCTTGTTATTGACGATGAAACACTGAAATTGCATCCGATTTTAATACAAAAGGCACAATGCCGACTTAAGTACAAGAGGACAGACACTCTAACTTTGTTTGATTTGAACCTCTTCTGTGAGTCCAGTTTTAGATTCCGATGCTTCACTTCAGGTTTACTGTATCCCCTGGACCTTCTTATTGAAGATGAAACATAGAAATTGCATTCGAATTTAATACAAAAGGCACAATGCCGACTTAACTACAAGAGGACTGACACTCTAACTTTATATGATTTGAACCACTCCTGTGAGACCAGTTTTAGATTCCGATGCTTCAGTTCAGGTTTACTGTATCCCTTGGACGTTCTTATTGACTATGAAACACAGATATTGCATCCGAATTTACTACAAAAAGCACAATGCCGACTTAAGGACAAGAGGACAGACACTCTAACTTTGTATGTTTTGAACCTCTTCTGTGAGTCCAGTTTTAGATTCTGATGCTTCACTTCAGGTTTACTGTATCCCTCGGACCTTCTTATTGAAGATGAAACACAGAAATTGCATTCGAATTTGATACAAAAATCAGAATGCCGACTTAACTACAAGAGGAATGACACTCTAACTTTCTATGATTTGAACCTCTCCTGTGAGACCAGTTTTAGATTCCGATGCTTCAGTTCAGGTTTACTGTATCCCTTGGACCTTCTTATTGACTATGAAACACAGAAATTGCATCCGAATTTAATACAAAAAGCACAATGCCGACGTAAGTACAAGAGGGCAGTCACTCTAACTTTCTATGATTAGACCCTCTCCTGTGAGTCCAGTTTTAGATTCCGATGCTTTAGTTCAGGTTTACTGTATCCCTTGGACCTTCTTATTGACGATGAAGCACGGAAATTGCATCGGAATTAAATTCAAAAGGCACAATGCCGACTTAAAAACAAGAGGACTGACACTCTATTTTCCTATGATTTGAACCTCTCCTGTGAGACCAGTTTTAGATTTCGATGCTTCACTTCAGGTTTACTTTATCCCTTCGACCTTCTTACTGACGATGAAACACTGAAATTGCATCCAAATTTAATACAAAAGGCACAATTTCGACTTAAGTACAACAGGACTGACACTCTAACTTTATATGAATTGAACCTCTCCTGTGAGTCCCGTTATAGATTCCGATGCTTCACTTCAGGTTTACTGTATCCCTTGGACCTTCTTATTGACGATGAAGCACACATATTTCATCGGAATAAAATTCAAAAGGCACAATACCGACTTAAGTTCAAGAGGACTGACACTCTAAATTTCTATGATTTCAACCTCTCCTGTGAGATCAGTTTTAGATTCCGATGCTTCACTTCAGTTTTACTGTATACCTTGGACCTTCTTATTGACAATGAAACACAGAAATTGCATCGGAATTTCATACAAAAGGCACAATGCCGACTTAAGGACAAGAGGACTGACATTCTAACTTTCTATGATTTGAACCTCTCCTGTGAGTCCAGTTTTAGATTCCGTTGCTTCACTTCAGGTTTACTGTATACCTAGGACCGTCTTATTGACGATGAAACACAGAAATTGCATCTGAATTTAAAACAAAAGGCACAATGCCGACTTAAGTACAAGAGGACTGACACTCTAACTTTCTATGATTTAAACCACTCCTGTGATTCCAGTTTTAGATTCCGATGCTTCACTTCAGGTTTACTGTAACCCTTGGGCCTTCTTATTGACGATGAAACACAGAAATTGCATCCGAATTTAATACAAATTTCACAATGACGACTTAAGTACAAGACGACTGACACTCTCACTTTCTATGATTTGAACCTCTCCTGTGGTCCAGTTTTAGATTCCGATGCTTCACTTCAGGTAAACTGTATCACTTGGACCTTGTCATTGACGATGAAACACTGAAATTGCATCCGATTTTAATACAAAAGGCACAATGCCGACTTAAGTACAAGAGGACAGACACTCTAACTTTGTTTGATTTGATCCTCTTCTGTGAGTCCAGTTTTAGGTTCCGATGCTTCAGTTGAGGTTTACTGTATCCCTCGGACCTTCTTATTGAAGATGAAACACAGAAATTGCATTCCAATTTGATACAAAAGGCACAATGCCGACTAAACTACAAAAGGACTGACACTCTAACTTTCTATGATTTGAACCTCTCCTGTGAGACCAGTTTTAGATTCCGATGCGTCAGTTCAGGTTTACTGTATCCCTTGGACCTTCTTATCGACTATGAAACACAGAAATTGCATCCGAATTTACTACAAAAAGCACAATGCCGACTTAAGTACAAGAGGACAGACACTCTAACTTTGTATGTTTTGAACCTCTTCTGTGAGTCCAGTTTTAGATTCCGATGCTTCACTTCAGGTTTACTGTATCCCTCGGACCTTCTTATTGAAGATGAAACACAGAAATTTCATTCGAATTTGATACAAAAGGCACAATGCCGACTTAACTACAAGAGGACTGACACTCTAACTTTCTATGATTCGAACCTCTCCTGTGAGACCAGTTTTAGATTCCGATGCTTCACTTCAGGTTTACTGTATCCCTTGGTCCTTCTTATTGAGTATGAAACACAGAAATTGCATCCGAATTTAATTCAAAAAGCACAATGCCAACTTAAGTACAAGAGGACTGACACTCTAACTTTCTATGATTTGAACCTCTCCTTTGAGTCCAGTATTAGATTCCGATGCTTCACTTCAGGTTTACTGTATACCGTGGACCTTTTTATTGACCATGAAGCACAGATATTGCATCGGAATTAAATTCAATAGGCACAATGCCGACTTAAGTACAAGAGGGCTGACACTCTAACTTTCTATGATTTGAACCTCTTCTGTGAGTCCAGTTTTAGATTCCGATGCTTCACTTCAGGTTTACTGTATCCCTCGGACCTTCTTATTGAAGATGAAACACCGAAATTGGTTCTGAATTTAAAACAAAATGCACATTGCCGACTTAAGTACAAGAGGAATGACACTATAAATTTCTATGATTTGAACCTGTCCTGTGAGCCCAGATTTAGATTCCGATGCTTCACTTCAGGTTTACTGTAACCCTTGGGCCTTCTTATTGACGATGAAACACAGAATTTGCATCCGAATTTACTACAAAAAGCACAATGCCGACTTAAGTACAAGAGGACAGACACTCTAACTTTGTATGTTTTGAACCTCTTCTGTGAGTCCAGTTTTAGATTCCGATGCTTCACTTCAGGTTTACTGTATCCCTCGGACCTTCTTATTGAAGATGAAACACAGAAATTTAATTCGAATTTGATACAAAAGGCACAATGCCGACTTAACTACAAGAGGACTGACACTCTAACTTTCTATGATTAGAACCTCTCCTGTGAGTCCAGTTTTAGATTCCGATGCTTCACTTCACGTTTCCTGTATCCTTTGGACCTTCTTACTGACGATGAAACACTGAAATTGCATCGGAATTTAATACAAAAGGCACAATGCCGACTTAAGTACAAGAGGACTGACACTCAAACGTTCTATGATTTGAACATCTCCTGTGAGTCCAGTTTTAGATTCCGATGCTTCACTTCAGGTTTACTGTATACCGTGGACCTTCTTATTGACCATGAAGCACAGATATTGCATCGGAATTAAATTCAATAGGCACAATGCCGACTTAAGTACAAGAGGGCTGACACTCTAACTTTCTATGATTTGAACCTCTTCTGTGAGTCCAGTTTTAGATTCCGATGCATCACTTCAGGTTTACTGTATACCTAGGACCGTCTTATTGACGATGAAACACAGAAATTGGTTCTGAATTTAAAACAAAATGCACATTGCCGACTTAAGTACAAGAAGACTGACACTCTAACTTTCTATGATTTGAACCTGTCCTGTGCGTCCAGTTTTAGATTCCGATGCTTCACTTCAGGTTTACTGTATCCCTTGGACCTTATTATTGACGATGAAACACAGAAATTGCATCCGAATTTAATACAAAAGGCACAATGCCGAATTAAGTTCAAGAGGACTGACACTATAAATTTCTATGATTTCAACCTCTCCTGTGAGTCCACTTTTAGAATCCGATGCTTCACTTCAGGTTTACTGTATCCCTTGGGCCACCTTATTGACGATGAAACACAGAAATTGCATCCAAATTTAATACAAATGGAACAATGCCGACTTAAGTACAAGAGGACTGACACTACAAATTTCTATGATTTGGACCTGTCCTGTGAGTTTAGATTTAGATTCCGATTCTTCACTTCAGGTTTACTGTAACCCTTGGGCCTTCTTATTGACGATGAAACACAGAAATTGCATCCGAATTCAATACAAATGGCACAATGACGACTTAAGTACAAGACGACTGACACTCTCACTTTCTATGATTTGAACCTCGCCTGTGGTCCAGTTTTAGATTCCGATGCTTCACTTCAGGTGTACTGTATCACTTGGACCTTGTTATTGACGATGAAATACTGAAATTGCTTCCGATTTTAATACAAAAGGCACAATGCCGACTTAAGTACAAGAGGACAGACACCCTAACTTTGTTTGATTTGAACCTCTTCTGTGAGTCCAATTTTAGATTCCGATGCTTCACTTCAGGTTTACTGTATCCCTCGGACCTTCTTATTGAAGATGAAACACAGAAATTGCATTCGAATTTGGTACAAAAGGCACAATGCCGACTTAACTACAAGAGGACTGACACTCTAACTTTCTCTGATTTGACCTCTCCTGTGAGACCAGTTTTAGATTCCGTTGCTTCAGTTCAGGTTTACTGTATCCCTTGGACCTTCTTATTGACTATGAAACACAGAAATTGCATCCGAATTTACTACAAAAAGCACAATGCCGACTTAAGTACAAGAGGACAGACACTCTAACTTTGTATGTTTTGAACCTCTTCTGTGAGTCAAGTTTTAGATTCCGATGCTTCACTTCAGGTTTACTGTATCGCTCGGACCTTCTTATTGAAGATGAAACACAGAAATTTAATTCGAATTTGATACAAAAGGCACAATGCCGACTTAACTACAAGAGGACTGACACTCTAACTTTCTATGATTTGAACCTCTCCTGTGAGTCCAGTTTTAGATTCCGATGCTTCACTTCACGTTTCCTGTATCCCTTGGACCTTCTTACTTACGATAAAACTCTGAAATTGCATCCGAATTTAATACAAAAGGCACAATGCCGACTTAAGTACAAGAGGACTGACACTCAAACGTTCTATGATTTGAACCTCTACTGTGAGTCCAGTTTTAGATTCCGATGCTTCACTTCAGGTTTACTGTATACCGTGGACCTTCTTATTGACCATGAAGCACAGATACTGCATCGGAATTAAATTCAATAGGCACAATGCCGACTTAAGTACAAGAGGACTGACACTCTAACTTTCTATGATTTGAACCTCTTCTGTGAGTCCAGTTTTAGATTCCGATGCATCACTTCAGGTTTACTGTATACCTAGGACCGTCTTATTGACGATGAAACACAGAAATTGGTTCTGAATTTAAAACAAAATGCACATTGCCGACTTAAGTACAAGAGGACTGACACTCTAACTTTCTATGATTTGAACCTTTCCTGTGAGCCCAGTTTTAGATTCCGATGCTTCACTTCAGGTTTACTGTATCCCTTGGACCTTCTTATTGACGATGAAACACAGACATTGCATCCGAATTTAATACAAAAGGCACAATGCCGACTTAAGTTCAAGAGGACTGACACTATAAATTTCTATGATTTGAACCTCTCCTGTGAGTCCACTTTTAGATTCCGATGCTTCACTTCAGGTTTACTGTATCCCTTGGGCCTCCTTATTGACGATGAAACACTGAAATTGCATCCAAATTTAATACAAATGGCACAATGCCGACTTAAGTACAAGAGGACTGACACTACAAATTACTATGATTTGGACCTGTCCTGTGAGTTTAGATTTAGATTCCGATGCTTCACTTCAGGTTTACTGTGACCCTTGGGCCTCCTTATTGACGATGAAACACAGAAATTGCATCCGAATTTAATACAAATGGCACAATGACGACTTAAGTACTAGACGACTGACACTCTCACTTTCTATGATTTGAACCTCGCCTGTGGTCCAGTTTTATATTCCGATGCTTCACTTCAGGTGTACTGTATCACTTGGACCTTGTTATTGACTATGAAACACAGAAATTGCATCCGAATTTAATACAAAAGGCACAATACCGACTTAAGTACAAGAGGAATGACACTATAAATTTCTATGATTTGAACCTGTCCTGTGAGTCCAGATTTAGATTCTGATGCTTCAGTTCAGGTTTACTGTAACCCTTGGACTTTCTTATTGACGATGAATCACAGAAATTGCATCCGTATTTAATTCAAAAGGCACAATGCCGACTTAAGTACAAGGTGACTGACACTATAACATTTTATGATTTCAACCTCTCCTGTGAGTCCAGTTTTAGATTCCGATGCCTCACTTCACGTTTCCTGTATCCCTTGGACCTTCTTACTGACGATGAAACACTGAAATTGCATCCGAATTTAATACAAAAGGCACAATGACGACTTAAGTACAAGAGGACAGACACTATAATTTTGTATGTTTTGAACCTCTTCTGTGAGTCCAGTTTTAGATTCCGATGCTTCACTTCAGGTTTACTGTTTCCCTTGGACCTTCTTATTGAAGATGAAACACAGAAATTTCATTCAAATTTGATACAAAAAGCACAATGCCGACTTAACTACAAGGGGACTGACACTCTAACTTTCTATGATTTGAACCTGTCCTGTGAGGAAAGTTTTAGATTCCGATGCTTCACTTCAGGTTCACTGTATCCCTTGGACCTTCTTATTGACGATGAAACACAGAAATTGCATCCGTATTTAATACAAAAGGCACAATGCCTACTTAAGTTCAAGAGGACTGACACTATAAATTTCTATGATTTGAACCTCTCCTGTGAGTCCAGTTTTAGATTCCGATGCTTCACTTCAGGTTTACTGTATCCCTTGGGCCTTCTTATTGACGATGAAACACAGAAATTGCATTTGAATTTAAAACAAAAGGCACAATGACGAATTAAGTAAAATAGGACTGACACTCTAACTTTCTATGATTTAAACCACTCCTGTGAGTCCAGATTTAGAATCCGATGCTTCACTTCAGGTTTACTGTATCACTTGGACCTTCTTATTGACGATGAAACACAGTAATTGCATCCGAATTTTATACAAATAGCACAATGACGACTTAAGTACAAGACGACTGACACTCTCACTTTCTATGATTTAAACCTCTCCTGTGGTCCAGTTTTAGATTCCGATGCTTCACTTCAGGTGTACTGTATCACGTGGACCTTGTTATTGACGCTGAAACACTGACATAGCATCCGATTTTAATACAAAAGGCACAATGCCGACTTAAGTACAAGAGGACAGACACTCTAATTATGTTTGATTTGAACCTCTTCTGTGAGTCCAGTTTTAGATTCCGATGCTTCACATCAGGTTTACTGTATCCCTCGGACCTTCTTATTGAAGATGAAACACAGAAATTGCATTCGAATTTAATACAAAAAGCACAATGCCAACTCAAGTACAAGAGGACTGACACTCTAACTTTCTATGATTTGAACCTCTCCTTTGAGTCCAGTATTAGATTCCGATGCTTCACTTCAGGTTTACTGTATACCGTGGACCTTTTTATTGACCATGAAGCACACATATTGCATCGGAATTAAATTCAATAGGCACAATGCCGACTTAAGTACAAGAGGGCTGACACTCTAACTTTCTATGATTTGAACCTCTTCTGTGAGTCCAGTTTCAGATTCCGATGCTTCACTTCAGGTTTACTGTATCCCTCGGACCTTCTTATTGAAGATGAAACACCGAAATTGGTTCTGAATTTAAAACAAAATGCACATTGCCGACTTAAGTACAAGAGGAATGACACTATAAATTTCTATGATTTGAACCTGTCCTGTGAGTCCAGATTTAGATTCCGATGCTTCACTTCAGGTTTACTGTAACCCTTGGGCCTTCTTATTGACGATGAAACACAGAATTTGCATCCGAATTTACTACAAAAAGCACAATGCCGACTTAAGTACAAGAGGACAGACACTCTAACTTTGTATGTTTTGAACCTCTTCTGTGAGTCCAGTTTTAGATTCCGATGCTTCACTTCAGGTTTACTGTATCCCTCGGACCTTCTTATTGAAGATGAAACACAGAAATTTAATTCGAATTTGATACAAAAGGCACAATGCCGACTTAACTACAAGAGGACTGACACTCTAACTTTCTATGATTTGAACCTCTCCTGTGAGTCCAGTTTTAGATTCCGATGCTTCACTTCACGTTTCCTGTATCCTTTGGACCTTCTTACTGACGATGAAACACTGAAATTGCATCAGAATTTAATACAAAAGGCACAATGCCGACTTAAGTACAAGAGGACTGATACTCAAACGTTCTATGATTTGAACCTCAACTGTGAGTCCAGTTTTAGATTCCGATGCTTCACTTCAGGTTTACTGTATACCGTGGACCTTCTTATTGACCATGAAGCACAGATATTGCATCGGAATTAAATTCAATAGGCACAATGCCGACTTAAGTACAAGAGGGCTGACACTCTAACTTTCTATGATTTGAACCTCTTCTGTGAGTCCAGTTTTAGATTCCGATGCAGCACTTCAGGTTTACTGTATACCTAGGACCGTCTTATTGACGATGAAACACAGAAATTGGTTCTGAATTTAAAACTAATGCACATTGCCGACTTAAGTACAAGAGGACTGACACTCTAACTTTCTATGATTTGAACCTGTCCTGTGCGTCCAGCTTTAGATTCCGATGCTTCACTTCAGGTTTACTGTATCCCTTGGACCTTCTTATTGACGATGAAACACAGAAATTGCATCTGAATTTAATACAAAAGGCACAATGCCGACTTAAGTTCAAGAGGACTGACACTATAAATTTCTATGATTTCAACCTCTCCTGTGAGTCCACTTTTAGAATCCGATGCTTCACTTCAGGTTTACTGTATCCCTTGGGCCTCCTTATTGACGATGAAACACAGAAATTGCATCCAAATTTAATACAAATGGAACAATGCCGACTTAAGTACAAGAGGACTGACACTACAAATTTCTATGATTTGGACCTGTCCTGTGAGTTTAGATTTAGATTCCGATTCTTCACTTCAGGTTTACTGTAACCCTTGGGCCTTCTTATTGACGATGAAACACAGAAATTGCATCCGAATTCAATACAAATGGCACAATGACGACTTAAGTACAAGACGACTGACACTCTCACTTTCTATGATTTGAACCTCGCCTGTGGTCCAGTTTTAGATTCCGATGCTTCACTTCAGGTGTACTGTATCACTTGGACCTTGTTATTGACGATGAAATACTGAAATTGCTTCCGATTTTAATACAAAAGGCACAATGCCGACTTAAGTACAAGAGGACAGACACCCTAACTTTGTTTGATTTGAACCTCTTCTGTGAGTCCAATTTTAGATTCCGATGCTTCACTTCAGGTTTACTGTATCCCTCGGACCTTCTTATTGAAGATGAAACACAGATATTGCATTCGAATTTGGTACAAAAGGCACAATGCCGACTTAACTACAAGAGGACTGACACTCTAACTTTCTCTGATTTGACCTCTCCTGTGAGACCAGTTTTAGATTCCGATGCTTCAGTTCAGGTTTACTGTATCCCTTGGACCTTCTTATTGACTATGAAACACAGAAATTGCATCCGAATTTACTACAAAAAGCACAATGCCGACTTAAGTACAAGAGGACAGACACTCTAACTTTGTATGTTTTGAACCTCTTCTGTGAGTCCAGTTTTAGATTCCGATGCTTCACTTCAGGTTTACTGTATCGCTCGGACCTTCTTATTGAAGATGAAACACAGAAATTTAATTCGAATTTGATACAAAAGGCACAATGCCGACTTAACTACAAGAGGACTGACACTCTAACTTTCTATGATTTGAACCTCTCCTGTGAGTCCAGTTTTAGATTCCGATGCTTCACTTCACGTTTCCTGTATCCCTTGGACCTTCTTACTTACGATAAAACTCTGAAATTGCATCCGAATTTAATACAAAAGGCACAATGCCGACTTAAGTACAAGAGGACTGACACTCAAACGTTCTATGATTTGAACCTCTACTGTGAGTCCAGTTTTAGATTCCGATGCTTCACTTCAGGTTTACTGTATACCGTGGACCTTCTTATTGACCATGAAGCACAGATACTGCATCGGAATTAAATTCAATAGGCACAATGCCGACTTAAGTACAAGAGGACTGACACTCTAACTTTCTATGATTTGAACCTCTTCTGTGAGTCCAGTTTTAGATTCCGATGCATCACTTCAGGTTTACTGTATACCTAGGACCGTCTTATTGACGATGAAACACAGAAATTGGTTCTGAATTTAAAACAAAATGCACATTGCCGACTTAAGTACAAGAGGACTGACACTCTAACTTTCTATGATTTGAACCTTTCCTGTGAGCCCAGTTTTAGATTCCGATGCTTCACTTCAGGTTTACTGTATCCCTTGGACCTTCTTATTGACGATGAAACACAGAAATTGCATCCGAATTTAATACAAAAGGCACAATGCCGACTTAAGTTCAAGAGGACTGACACTATAAATTTCTATGATTTGAACCTCTCCTGTGAGTCCACTTTTAGATTCCGATGCTTCACTTCAGGTTTACTGTATCCCTTGGGCCTCCTTATTGACGATGAATCACTGAAATTGCATCCAAATTTAATACAAATGGCACAATGCCGACTTAAGTACAAGAGGACTGACACTACAAATTACTATGATTTGGACCTGTCCTGTGAGTTTAGATTTAGATTCCGATGCTTCACTTCAGGTTTACTGTGACCCTTGGGCCTTCTTATTGACGATGAAACACAGAAATTGCATCCGAATTTAATACAAATGGCACAATGACGACTTAAGTACTAGACGACTGACACTCTCACTTTCTATGATTTGAACCTCGCCTGTGGTCCAGTTTTATATTCCGATGCTTCACTTCAGGTGTACTGAATCACTTGGACCTTGTTATTGACTATGAAACACAGAAATTGCATCCGAATTTAATACAAAAGGCACAATACCGACTTAAGTACAAGAGGAATGACACTATAAATTTCTATGATTTGAACCTGTCCTGTGAGTCCAGATTTAGATTCTGATGCTTCAGTTCAGGTTTACTGTATCCCTTGGACTTTCTTATTGACGATGAATCACAGAAATTGCATCCGTATTTAATTCAAAAGGCACAATGCCGACTTAAGTACAAGGTGACTGACACTATAACATTTTATGATTTGAACCTCTCCTGTGAGTCCAGTTTTAGATTCCGATGCCTCACTTCACGTTTCCTGTATCCCTTGGACCTTCTTACTGACGATGAAACACTGAAATTGCATCCGAATTTAATACAAAAGGCACAATGACGACTTAAGTACAAGAGGACAGACACTATAATTTTGTATGTTTTGAACCTCTTCTGTGAGTCCAGTTTTAGATTCCGATCCTTCACTTCAGGTTTACTGTTTCCCTTGGACCTTCTTATTGAAGATGAAACACAGAAATTTCATTCAAATTTGATACAAAAGGCACAATGCCGACTTAACTACAAGGGGACTGACACCCTAACTTTCTATGATTTGAACCTGTCCTGTGAGTAAAGTTTTAGAATCCGATGCTTCACTTCAGGTTTACTGTATCCCTTGGACCTTCTTATTGACGATGAAACACAGAAATTGCATCCGTATTTAATACAAAAGGCACAATGCCTACTTAAGTTCAAGAGGACTGACACTATAAATTTCTATGATTTGAACCTCTCCTGTGAGTCCAGTTTTAGATTCCGATGCTTCACTTCAGGTTTACTGTATCCCTTGGGCCTTCTTATTGACGATGAAACACAGAAATTGCATTTGAATTTAAAACAAAAGGCAAAATGCCGAATTAAGTAAAATAGGACTGACACTCTAACTTTCTATGATTTAAACCACTCCTGTGAGTCCAGATTTAGATTCCGATGCTTCACTTCAGGTTTACTGTATCACTTGGACCTTCTTATTGACGATGAAACACAGTAATTGCATCCGAATTTAATACAAATAGCACAATGACGACTTAAGTACAAGACGACTGACACTCTCACTTTCTATGATTTAAACCTCTCCTGTGGTCCAGTTTTAGATTCCGATGCTTCACTTCAGGTGTACTGTATCACGTGGACCTTGTTATTGACGATGAAACACTGACATTGCATCCGATTTTAATACAAAAGGCACAATGCCGACTTAAGTACAAGAGGACAGACACTCTAACTATGTTTGATTTGAACCTCTTCTGTGAGTCCAGTTTTAGATTCCGATGCTTCACATCAGGTTTACTGTATCCCTCGGACCTTCTTATTGAAGATGAAACACAGAAATTGCATTCGAATTTGATACAAAAGGCACAATGCCGACTTAACTACAAGAGGACTGACACTCTAACTTTCTATGATTTGAATATCTCCTGTGAGACCAGTTTTAGATTCTGATGCTTCAGTTCAGGTTTACTGTATCCCTTGGACCTTCTTATTGACTATGAAACACAGAAATTGCATCCGAATTTAATACAAAAAGCACAATGCCGTCTTAAGTACAAGAGGACAGACACTCTAACTTTGTATGTTTTGAAGCTTTTCTGTGAGTCCCGTTTTAGATTCCGATGCTTCACTTCAGGTTTACTGTATACTTCGGACCATCTTATTGAAGATGAAACACAGAAATTGCATTCGAATTTGATACAAAACGCACAATGCCGACTTAACTACAAGAGGAATGACACTCTAACTTTCTATGATTTGAACCTCTCCTGTGAGACCAGTTTTAGATTCAAATGCTTCAGTTCAAGTTTACTGTATCCCTTGGACCTTCTTATTGACTATGAAACACAGAAATTGCATCCGAATTTAATACAAAAAGCACAATGCCGACTTAAGTACAAGGTGACTGACACTATAACTTTATATGATTTGAACCTCTCCTGTGAGTCCAGTTTTAGATTCCGATGCTTCCCTTCAGGTTTACTGTATACCGTGGACCTTCTTATTGACCATGAAGTACAGATATTGCATCGGAATTAAATTCAAAAGGCACAATGCCGACTTAAGTACAAGAGGACTGACACTCTAACTTTCTATGATTTGAACCTATTCTGTGAGTCCAGTTTTAGATTCCGATGCATCACTTCAGGTTTACTGTATACCTAGGACCGTCTTATTGACGATGAAACACAGTAATTGGTTCTGAATTTAAAAAAAAATCCACATTGCCGACTTAAGTACAAGAGGACTGACACTCTAACTTTCTATGATTTGAACCTGTCCTGTGAGTCCAGTTTTAGATTCCGATGCTTCACTTCAGGTTTCCTGTATCCCTTGGACCTTCTTATTGACGAATCAAACACAGAAATTGCATCCGAATTTAATACAAAAGGCACAATACCGACTTAAGTACAAGAGGACTGACACAATAAATTTCCATGATTTGAACCTCTCCTGTGAGTCCCGTTTTGGATTCCGATGCTTCACTTCAGGTTTACTGTATCCCTTGGGCCTTCTTATTGACGATGAAACACAGAAATTGCATCCGAATTTAATACAAAAGGCACAATGCCGACTTAAGTACAAGAGGAATGACACTATAAATTTCTATGATTTGAACCTGTCCTGTGAGTCCAGATTTAGATTCCGATGCTTCACTTCAGGTTTACTGTGACCCTTGGGCCTTCTTATTGACGATGAAATACAGAAATTGCATCCCAATTTAATACAAATGGCACAATGACGACTTAAGTACAAGACGACTGACACTCTAACTTTCTATGATTTGAACCTCTCCTGTGAGACCAGTTTTAGATTCCGATGCTTCAGTACAGGTTTACTGTATCCCTTGGACCTTCTTATTGACTATGAAGCACAGAAATTGCATCCGAATTTAATAAAAAAAGCACAATGCCGACTTAAGTACAAGAGGACAGACACTCTAACTTTGTATGTTTTGAACCTCTTCTGTGAGTCCAGTTTTAGATTCCGATGCTTCACTTCAGGTTTACTGTATCCCTCGGACATTCTTATTGAAGATGAAACACAGAAATTGCATTCGAATTTGATACAAAAGGCACAATGCCGACTTAACTACAAGAGGAATGACACTCTACTTTTCTATGATTTGAACCTCTCCTGTGAGACCAGTTTTAGATTCCGATGCTTCATTTCAGGTTTACTGTATCCCTTGGACCTTCTTATTGACTATGAAACACAGAAATTGCATCCGAATTTAATACAAAAAGCACAATGCCGTTTTAAGTACAAGAGGACTGACACTCTAACTTTCTATGATTTGAAGCTCTCCTGTGAGTCCAGTATTAGATTCCGAAGCTTCACTTCAGTTTTAGTGTATCCCTTGGACCTCCGTATTGACGATGAAGAACAGATATTGCATCGAAATTAAATTCAAAAGGCACAATGCCGACTGAAGTACGAGAGGACTGACACTCTAAATTTCTATGATTTGAACCTCTCCTGTGAGTCCAGTTTTAGATTCCGATGCTTCACTTCAGGTTTACTGTATACCTTGGACCTTCTTATCGACGATGAAACACAGAAATAGCATCCGAATTTAATACAAAAGGCACAATGCCGTCTTAAGTACAAGAGGACTGACACTCTAACTTTCTATGATTTGAACCTCTCCTGTGAGTCCAGTTTTAGATTCCGATGCTTCAGTTCAGGTTTACTGTATCCCTTGGACCTTCTTATTGACGATGAATCACAGAAATTGCATCCGTATTTAATTCAAAAGGCACAATGCCGACTTAAGTACAAGGTGACTGACACTATAACTTTCTATGATTTGAACCTCTCCTGTGAGTCCAGTTTTAGATTCCGATGCTTCACTTCAGGTTTCTTGTATCCCTTGGACCTTCTTACTGACGATGAAATACTGAAATTGCATCCGAATTTAATAGAAAAGGCACAATGACGACTTAAGTACAAGAGGACTGACACTCAAACATTCTATGATTAGAACCTCTCCTGTGAGTCCAGTTTTAGATTCCGATGCTTCACTTCAGGTTTACTGTATACCGTGGACCTTCTTATTGACCATGAAGTACAGATATTGCATCGGAATTAAATTCAAAAGGCACAATGCCGACTTAAGTACAAGAGAACTGACACTCTAAATTTCTATGATTTGAACCTCTTCTGTGAGTCCCGTTTTGGATTCCGATGCTTCACTTCAGGTTTACTGTATCCCTTGGGCCTTCTTATTGACGATGAAACACAGAAATTGCATCCGAATGTAATACAAAAGGCACAATGCCGACTTAAGTACAAGAGGACTGACACTATAAATTTCTATGATTTGAACCTGTCCTGTGAGTCCAGATTTATATTCCGATGCTTCACTTCAGGCTTACTGTGACCCTTGGGCCTTCTTATTGACGATGAAACACAGAAATTGCATCCGAAATTAATACAAATGGCACAATGACGACTTAAGTATAAGACGACTGACACTCTCACTTTCTATGATTTGAACCTCTCCTGTGGTCCAGTTTTAGATTCCGATGCTTCACTTCAGGTGTACTGTATCACTTGAACTTGTTATTGACGATGAAACACTGAAATAGCATTCGATTTTATTACAAAAGGCCCAATGCCGACTTATGTCCAAGAGGACAGACACCCTAACTTTGTTTGATTTGAACCTCTTCTGTGAGTCCAGTTTTAGATTCCGATGCTTCACTTCAGGTTTACTGTGACCCTTGGGCCTTCTTATTGACGATGAAATACAGAAATTGCAACCGAATTTAATACAAATGGCACAATGACGACTTAAGTACAAGACGACTGACACTCTAACTTTCTATGATTTGAACCTCTCCTGTGAGACCAGATTGAGATTCCGATGCTTCAGTTCAGGTTTACTGTATCCCTTGGACCTTCTTATTGACTATGAAACACAGAAATTGCATCCGAATTTAATAAAAAAAGCACAATGCCGACTTAAGTACAAGAGGACAGACACTCTAACTTTGTATGTTTTGAACCTCTTCTGTGAGTCCAGTTTTAGAATCCGATGCTTCACTTCGGGTTTACTGTATCCCTCGGACCTTCTTATTGAAGATGAAACACAGAAATTGCATTCGAATTTGATACAAAAGGCACAATGCCGACTTAACTACAAGAGGAATGACACTCTACTTTTCTATGATTTGAACCTCTCCTGTGAGACCAGTTTTAGATTCCGATGCTTCATTTCAGGTTTACTGTATCCCTTGGACCTTCTTATTGACTATAAAACACAGAAATTGCATCCGAATTTAATACAAAAAGCACAATGCCGACTTAAGTACAAGAGGACTGACACTCTAACTTTCTATGATTTGAAGCTCTCCTGTGAGTCCAGTATTAGATTCCGAAGCTCCACTTCAGGTTTACTGTACCCCTTGGACCTCCGTATTGACGATGAAGCACAGATATTGCATCGAAATTAAATTCAAAAGGCACAATGCCGACTGAAGTACAAGAGGACTGACACTCTAAATTTCTATGGTTTGAACCTCTCCTGTGAGTCCAGTTTTAGATTCCGATGCTTCACTTCAGGTTTACTGTATACCTTCGACCTTCTTATCGACGATGAAACTCAGAAATTGCATCCGAATTTAATACAAAAGGCACAATGCCGGCTTAAGTGCAAGAGGACTGACACTCTAACTTTCCATGATTTGAACCTCTCCTGTGAGTCCAGTTTTAGATTCCGATGCTTCAGTTCAGGCTTACTGTTTCCCTTGGACCTTCTTATTGACGATGAATCACAGAAATTGCATCCGTATTTAATTCAAAAGGCACAATGCCGACTTAAGTACAAGGTGACTGACACTATAACTTTCTATGATTTGAACCTCTCCTGTGAGTCCAGTTTTAGATTCCGATGCTTCACTTCAGGTTTCCTGTATCCTATGGACCTTCTTACTGACGATGAAACACTGAAATTGCATCCGAATTTAATACAAAAGGCACAATGACGACTTAAGTACAAGAGGACTGACACTCAAACATTCTATGATTAGAACCTCTCCTGTGAGACCAGTTTTAGATTCCGATGCTTCACTTCAGGTTTACTGTATACCGTGGACATTCTTATTGACAATGAAGTACAGATATTGCATCGGAATTAAATTCACAAGGCACAATGCCGACGTAAGTACAAGAGGACTGACACTCTAACTTTCTATGATTTGAACTTCTTCTGTGAGTCCCGTTTTGGATTCCGATGCTTCACTTCAGGTTTACTGTATCCCTTGGGCCTTCTTATTGACGATGAAACACAGAAATTGCATCCGAATGTAATACAAAAGGCACAATGCCGACTTAAGTACAAGAGGACTGACACTATAAATTTCTATGATTTGAACCTGTCCTGTGAGTCCAGATTTAGATTCCGATGCTTCACTTCAGGCTTACTGTGACCCTTGGGCCTTCTTATTGACGATGAAACACAGAAATTGCATCCGAATTTAATACAAATGGCACAATGACGACTTAAGTATAAGACGACTGACACTCTCACTTTCTATGATTTGAACCTCTCCTGTGGTCCAGTTTTAGATTCCGATGCTTCACTTCAGGTGTACTGTATCACTTGGACCTTGTTATTGACGATGAAACACTGAAATAGCATCCGATTTTATTACAAAAGGCACAATGCCGACTTATGTACAAGGGGACAGACACTCTAACTTTGTTTGATTTGAACCTCTTCTGTGAGTCCAGTTTTAGATTCCGATGCTTCAGTTCAGGTTTACTGTATCCCTTGGACCTTCTTATTGACTATGAAACACATAAATTGCATCCGAATTTAATACAAAAAGCACAATGCCGACTTAAGTACAAGAGGACAGACACTCTAACTTTGTATGTTTTGAACCTCTTCTGTGATTCCAGTTTTAGATTCCGATGCTTCACTTCAGGTTTTCTGTATCCCTCGGACCTTCTTATTGAAGATGAAACACAGAAATTGCATTCGAATTTGATACAAAAGGCACAATGCCGACTAAACTACAAGAGGAATGACACTCTAACTTTCTATGATTTGAACCTCTCCTGTGAGACCAGTTTTAGATTCCGATGCTTCAGTTCAGGTTTACTGTATCCCTTGGACCTTCTTATTGACTATGAAACACAGAAATTGCATCCGAATTTAATACAAAAAGCACAATGCCGACTTAAGTACAAGAGGACTGACACTCTAACTTTCTATGATTTGAACCTCTCCTGTGAGTCCAGTATTTGATTCCGAAGCTTCACTTCAGGTTTACTGTATCCCTTGGACCTCCGTATTGACGATGAAGCACAGTTATTGCATCGAAATTAAATTCAAAAGGCACAATCCCGACTTAAGTACAAGAGGACTGACACTCTAAATTTCTATGATTTGAACCTCTTCTGTGAGTCCCGTTTTGGATTCCGATGCTTCACTTCAGGTTTACTGTATCCCTTGGGCCTTCTTATTGACGATGAAACACAGAAATTGCATCCGAATTTAATACAAAAGGCACAATACCGACTTAAGTACAAGAGGACTGACACTATAAATTTCTATGATTTGAACCTGTCCTGTGAGTCCAGATTTAGATTCCGATGCTTCACTTCAGGCTTACTGTGACCCTTGGGCCTTCTTATTGACGATGAAACACAGAAATTGCATCCGAATTTAATACAAAAGGCACAAGGCCGACTTAAGTACAAGAGGACAGACACTCTAACTTTGTTTGATTTGAACCTCTACTGTGAGTCCAGATTTGGATTCCGATGCTTCACTTCAGGCATACTGTGACCCTTGGGCCTTCTTATTGACGATGAAACACAGAAATTGCATCCGAATTTAATACAAAAGGCACAAGGCCGACTTAACTACAAGAGGACAGACACTCTAATTTTCTATGATTTGAACCTCTCCTGTGAGTCCAGTTTTAGATTCCGATGCTTCACTTCAGGTTTACTGTATCCCTCGGACCTTCTTATTGAAGATGAAGCACAGAAATTGCATTCGAATTTGCTACAAAAGGCACAATGCCGACTTAACTACAAGAGGACAGACACTCTAATTTTCTATGATTTGAACCTCTCCTGTGAGACCAGTTTTAGATTCCGATGCTTCACTTCAGGTTTACTGTATACCGTGGACATTCTTATTGACAATGAAGTACAGATATTGCATCGGAATTAAATTCACAAGGCACAATGCCGACTTAAGTACAAGAGGACTGACACTCTAACTTTCTATGATTTGAACTTCTTCTGTGAGTCCCGTTTTGGATTCCGATGCTTCACTTCAGGTTTACTGTATCCCTTGGGCCTTCTTATTGACGATGAAACATAGAAATTGCATCCGAATGTAATACAAAAGGCACAATGCCGACTTAAGTACAAGAGGACTGACACTCTAACTTTCTTTGATTTGAACCTGTCCTGTGAGTCCAGTTTTAGATTCCGATGCTTCACTTCAGGTTTACTGTATCCCTTGGACCTTCTTATTGACGATGAAACACAGAAATTGCATCCGAATTTAAAACAAAATGCACAATGCCGACTTAAGTACAAGAGGACTGACACTATAAATTTCTATGATTTGAACCTCTCCTGTGAGTCCAGTTTTAGATTCCGATGCTTCACTTCAGGTTTACTGTATCCCTTGGGCCTTCTTATTGACGATGAAACACAGAAATTGCATCCGAATCTAATACAAATGGCACAATGCCGACTTACGTACAAGAGGACTGACACTCTAACTTTCTATGATTTGAACCTCTCCTGTGAGTCCAGTTTTAGATTCCGATGCTTCATTTCAGGTTTACTGTACCCCTTGGACCTCCGTATTGACGATGAAGCACAGATATTGCATCGAAATTAAATTCAAAAGGCACAATGCCGACTGAAGTACAAGAGGACTGACACTCTAAATTTCTATGATTTGAACCTCTCCTGTGAGTCCAGTTTTAGATTCCGATGCTTCACTTCAGGTTTCCTGTATCCCTTGGACCTTCTTACTGACGATGAAACACTGAAATTGCATCCGAATTTAATACAAAAGGCACAATGACGACTTAAGTACAAGAGGACTGACACTCAAACATTCTATGATTAGAACCTCTCCTGTGAGACCAGTTTTAGATTCCGATGCTTCACTTCAGGTTTACTGTATACCGTGGACATTCTTATTGACAATGAAGTACAGATATTGCATCGGAATTAAATTCACAAGGCACAATGCCGACTTAAGTACAAGAGGACTGACACTCTAACTTTCTATGATTTGAACTTCTTCTGTGAGTCCCGTTTTGGATTCCGATGCTTCACTTCAGGTTTACTGTATCCCTTGGCCTTCTTATTGACGATGAAACACAGAAATTGCATCCGAATGTAATACAAAAGGCACAATGCCGACTTAAGTACAAGAGGACTGACACTCTAACTTTCTATGATTTGAACCTGTCCTGTGAGTCCAGTTTTAGATTCCGATGCTTCACTTCAGGTTTACTGTATCCCTTGGACCTTCTTATTGACGATGAAACACAGAAATTGCATCCGAATTTAAAACAAAAGGCACAATGCCGACTTAAGCACAAGAGGACTGACACTATAAATTTCTATGATTTGAACCTCTCCTGTGAGTCCAGTTTTAGATTCCGATGCTTCACTTCAGGTTTACTGTATCCCTTGGGCCTTCTTATTGACGATGAAACACAGAAATTGCATCCGAATCTAATACAAATGGCACAATGCCGACTTACGTACAAGAGGACTGACACTCTAACTTTCTATGATTTGAACCTGTCCTGTGAGTCCAGTTTTAGATTCCGATGCTTCACTTCAGGTTTACTGTATACCTTGGACCTTCTTATTGACGATGAAACACTGAAATTGCATCCGAATTTAATACAAATGGCACAATGCCGACTTAAGTACAAGAGGACTGACACTCTAACTTTCTATGATTTGAACCTCTCCTATGAGTCCAGTTTTAGATTCCGATGCTTCACTTCAGGTTTACTGTATTCCTTAGACCTTCTTATTGACGAGGAAAAACGGAAAATGCATCCGAATTTAATACAAATGGCACAATGACGACTTAAGTACAAGACGACTGACACTCTAACTTTCTATGATTTGAACCTCTCCTGTGAGACCAGATTTAGATTCCGATGCTTCAGTTCAGGTTTACTGTATCCCTTGGACCTTCTTATTGACTATGAAACACAGAAATTGCATCCGAATTTAATAAAAAAAGCACAATGCCGACTTAAGTACAAGAGGACAGACACTCTAACTTTGTATGTTTTGAACCTCTTCTGTGAGTCCAGTTTTAGAATCCGATGCTTCACTTCGGGTTTACTGTATCCCTCGGACCTTCTTATTGAAGATGAAACACAGAAATTGCATTCGAATTTGATACAAAAGGCACAATGCCGACTTAACTACAAGAGGAATGACACTCTACTTTTCTATGATTTGAACCTCTCCTGTGAGACCAGTTTTAGATTCCGATGCTTCATTTCAGGTTTACTGTATCCCTTGGACCTTCTTATTGACTATAAAACACAGAAATTGCATCCGAATTTAATACAAAAAGCACAATGCCGACTTAAGTACAAGAGGACTGACACTCTAACTTTCTATGATTTGAAGCTCTCCTGTGAGTCCAGTATTAGATTCCGAAGCTCCACTTCAGGTTTACTGTACCCCTTGGACCTCCGTATTGACGATGAAGCACAGATATTGCATCGAAATTAAATTCAAAAGGCACAATGCCGACTGAAGTACAAAGGGACTGACACTCTAAATTTCTATGATTTGAACCTCTCCTGTGAGTCCAGTTTTAGATTCCGATGCTTCACTTCAGGTTTCCTGTATCCCTTGGACCTTCTTACTGACGATGAAACACTGAAATAGCATTCGATTTTATTACAAAAGGCCCAATGCCGACTTATGTCCAAGAGGACAGACACCCTAACTTTGTTTGATTTGAACCTCTTCTGTGAGTCCAGTTTTAGATTCCGATGCTTCACTTCAGGTTTACTGTGACCCTTGGGCCTTCTTATTGACGATGAAATACAGAAATTGCATCCGAATTTAATACAAATGGCACAATGACGACTTAAGTACAAGACCACTGACACTCTAACTTTCTATGATTTGAACCTCTCCTGTGAGACCAGATTTAGATTCCGATGCTTCAGTTCAGGTTTACTGTATCCCTTGGACCTTCTTATTGACTATGAAACACAGAAATTGCATCCGAATTTAATAAAAAAAGCACAATGCCGACTTAAGTACAAGAGGACAGACACTCTAACTTTGTATGTTTTGAACCTCTTCTGTGAGTCCAGTTTTAGAATCCGATGCTTCACTTCGGGTTTACTGTATCCCTCGGACCTTCTTATTGAAGATGAAACACAGAAATTGCATTCGAATTTGATACAAAAGGCACAATGCCGACTTAACTACAAGAGGAATGACACTCTACTTTTCTATGATTTGAACCTCTCCTGTGAGACCAGTTTTAGATTCCGATGCTTCATTTCAGGTTTACTGTATCCCTTGGACCTTCTTATTGACTATAAAACACAGAAATTGCATCCGAATTTAATACAAAAAGCACAATGCCGACTTAAGTACAAGAGGACTGACACTCTAACTTTCTATGATTTGAAGCTCTCCTGTGAGTCCAGTATTAGATTCCGAAGCTCCACTTCAGGTTTACTGTACCCCTTGGACCTCCGTATTGACGATGAAGCACAGATATTGCATCGAAATTAAATTCAAAAGGCACAATGCCGACTGAAGTACAAGAGGACTGACACTCTAAATTTCTATGATTTGAACCTCTCCTGTGAGTCCAGTTTTAGATTCCGATGCTTCACTTCAGGTTTCCCCTATCCCTTGGACGTTCTTACTGACGATGAAACACTGAAATTGCATCCGAATTTAATACAAAAGGCACAATGACGACTTAAGTACAAGAGGACTGACACTCAAACATTCTATGATTAGAACCTCTCCTGTGAGACCAGTTTTAGATTCCGATGCTTCACTCCAGGTTTACTGTATACCGTGGACATTCTTATTGACAATGAAGTACAGATATTGCATCGGAATTAAATTCACAAGGCACAATGCCGACTTAAGTACAAGAGGACTGACACTCTAACTTTCTATGATTTGAACTTCTTCTGTGAGTCCCGTTTTGGATTCCGATGCTTCACTTCAGGTTTACTGTATCCCTTGGGCCTTCTTATTGACGATGAAACACAGAAATTGCATCCGAATGTAATACAAAAGGCACAATGCCGACTTAAGTACAAGAGGACTGACACTATAAATTTCTATGATTTGAACCTGTCCTGTGAGTCCAGATTTAGATTCCGATGCTTCACTTCAGGCTTACTGTGACCCTTGGGCCTTCTTATTGACGATGAAACACAGAAATTGCATCCGAATTTAATACAAATGGCACAATGACGACTTAAGTATAAGACGACTGACACTCTCACTTTCTATGATTTGAACCTCTCCTGTGGTCCAGTTTTAGATTCCGATGCTTCACTTCAGGTGTACTGTATCACTTGGACCTTGTTATTGACGATGAAACACTGAAATAGCATCCGATTTTATTACAAAAGGCACAATGCCGACTTATGTACAAGGGGACAGACACTCTAACTTTGTTTGATTTGAACCTCTTCTGTGAGTCCAGTTTTAGATTCCGATGCTTCACTTCAGGTTTACTGTATCCCTCGGACCTTCTTATTGAAGATGAAACACAGAAATTGCATTCGAATTTGATACAAAAGGCACAATGCCGACTTAACTACAAGAGGACTGACACTCTAACTCTCTATGATTTGAACCTCTCCTGTGAGACCAGTTTTAGATTCCGATGCTTCAGTTCAGGTTTACTGTATCCCTTGGACCTTCTTATTGACTATGAAACACAGAAATTGCATCCGAATTTAATACAAAAAGCACAATGCCGACTTAAGTACAAGAGGACTGACACTCTAACTTTCTATGATTTGAACCTCTCCTGTGAGTCCAGTATTTGATTCCGAAGCTTCACTTCAGGTTTACTGTATCCCTTGGACCTCCGTATTGACGATGAAGCACAGTTATTGCATCGAAATTAAATTCAAAAGGCACAATCCCGACTTAAGTACAAGAGGACTGACACTCTAAATTTCTATGATTTGAACCTCTTCTGTGAGTCCCGTTTTGGATTCCGATGCTTCACTTAAGGTTTACTGTATCCCTTGGGCCTTCTTATTGACGATGAAACACAGAAATTGCATCCGAATTTAATACAAAAGGCACAATACCGACTTAAGTACAAGAGGACTGACACTATAAATTTCTATGATTTGAACCTGTCCTGTGAGTCCAGATTTAGATTCCGATGCTTCACTTCAGGCTTACTGTGACCCTTGGGCCTTCTTATTGACGATGAAACACAGAAATTGCATCCGAATTTAATACAAAAGGCACAAGGCCGACTTAAGTACAAGAGGACAGACACTCTAACTTTGTTTGATTTGAACCTCTACTGTGAGTCCAGATTTGGATTCCGATGCTTCACTTCAGGCTTACTGTGACCCTTGGGCCTTCTTATTGACGATGAAACACAGAAATTGCATCCGAAATTAATACAAAAGGCACAAGGCCGACTTAACTACAAGAGGACAGACACTCTAATTTTCTATGATTTGAACCTCTCCTGTGAGTCCAGTTTTAGATTCCGATGCTTCACTTCAGGTTTACTGTATCCCTCGGACCTTCTTATTGAAGATGAAGCACAGAAATTGCATTCGAATTTGCTACAAAAGGCACAATGCCGACTTAACTACAAGAGGACAGACACTCTAATTTTCTATGATTTGAACCTCTCCTGTGAGACCAGTTTTAGATTCCGATGCTTCAGTTCAGGTTTACTGTATCCCTTCGACCTTCTTATTGACTATGAAACACAGAAATTGCATCCGAATTTAATACAAAAAGCACAATGCAGACTTAAGTACAACAGGACAGACACTCTAACTTTGTATGTTTTGAACCTTTTCTGTGAGTCCAGTTTTAGATTCCGATGCTTCACTTCAGGTTTACTGTATCCCTCGGACCTTCTTATTGAAGATGAAACACAGAAATTGCATTCGAATTTGATACAAAAGGCACAATGCCGACTTAACTACAAGAGGAATGACACTCTAACTTTCTATGATTTGAACCTCTCCTGTGAGTCTAGTGTTAGATTCCGAAGCTTCACTTCAGGTTTACTGTATCCCTTGGACCTCCGTATTGACGATGAAGCACAGATATTGCAACGCAATTAAATTCAAAAGGCACAATCCCGACTTAAGTACAAGAGGACTGACACTCTAAATATCTATGATTTGAACCTCTCCTGTGAGTCCAGTTTTAGATTCCGATGCTTCACTTCAGGTTTACTGTATACCTTTTACCTTCTTATCAACGATGAAACACAGAAATTGCATCCGAATTTATTACAAAAGGCACAATGCCGGCTTAAGTACAGGAGGACTGACACTCTAACTTTCTATGATTTGAAACTCTCCTGTGGGTCCAGTTTTAGATTACGATGCTTCAGTTCAGGTTTACTGTATCCCTTGGACCTTCTTATTGACGATGAATCACAGAAATTGCATCCGTATTTAATTCAAAAGGCACAATGCCGACTTAAGTACAAGGTGACTGACACAATAACTTTCTATGATTTGAGCCTCTCCTGTGAGTCCAGTTTTAGATTCCAATGCTTCACTTCAGGTTTCCTGTATCCATTGGACCTTCTTACTGACGATGAAACACTGAAATTGCATCCGAATTTAATACAAAAGGCACAGTGACGACTTAAGTACAAGAGGACTGACACTCAAACATTCTATGATTTGAACCTCTCCTGTGAGTCCAGTTTTAGATTCCGATGCTTCACTTCAGGTTTACTGTATACCATGGACCTTCTTATTGACCATGAAGCACAGATATTGCATCGGAATTAGATTCAAAAGGCACAATGACGACTTAAGTACAAGAGGACTGACACTCTCACTTTCTATGATTTGAACCTTTTCTGTGAGTCCAGTTTTAGATTCCGATGCATCACTTCAGGTTTACTGTATACCTAGGACCGTCTAACTGACGATGAAACACAGAAATTGGTTCTGAATTTAAAACAAAATGCACATTGCCGACTTAAGTAGAAGAGGACTGACACTCTAACTTTCTATGATTTGAACCTGTCCTGTGAGTCCAGTTTTAGATTCCGATGCTTCACTTCAGGTTTACTGTATCCCTTGGACCTTCTTATTGACGATGAAACACAGAAATTGCATCCGAATTTAATACAAAAGGCACAATGCCGACTTAAGTACAAGAGGACTGACACTATAAATTTCTATGATTTGAACCTCTCCTGTGAGTCCAGTTTTAGATTCCGATGCTTCACTTCAGGTTTACTGTATCCCTTGGGCCTTCTTATTGACGATGAAACACAGAAATTGCATCCGAATCTAATACAAATGGCACAATGCCGACTTACGTACAAGAGGACTGACACTCTAACTTTCTATGATTTGAACCTCTCCTGTGAGTCCAATTTTAGATTCCGATGCTTCACTTCAGGTTTACTGTATACCTTGGACCTTCTTATTGACGATGAAACACTGAAATTGCATCCGAATTTAATACAAATGGCACAATGCCGACTTAAGTACAAGAGGACTGACACTCTAACTTTCTATGATTTGAACCTCTCCTATGAGTCCAGTTTTAGATTCCGATGCTTCACTTCAGGTTTACTGTATTCCTTAGACCTTCTTATTGACGAGGAAAAACGGAAAATGCATCCGAATTTAATACAAAAAGCACAATGCCGACTTAAGTACAAGAGGACTGACACTCTAACTTTCTATGATTAGACCCTCTCCTGTGAGTCCAGTTTAAGATTCCGATGCTTCACTTCAGGTTTACTGTATCCCTTGGACCTTCTTATTAACGATAAGGCACAATGCCGACTTAAGTACAAGAGGATTGACACTCTAACTTTCTATGATTTGAACCTCTCCTGTGAGACCAGTTTTAGATTCCGATGTTTCAGTTCAGGTTTACTGTATCCCTTGGACCTTCTTATTGACTATGAAACACAGAAATTGCATTCGAATTTGATACAAAAGGCACAATGCTGACTTAACTACAAGAGGACTGACACTCTAACTTTCTATGATTTGAACCTCTCCTGTGAGACCAGTTTCAGATTCCGATGCTTCAGTTCAGGTTTACTGTATCCCTTAGACCTTCTTATTGACTATGAAACACAGAAATTGCTTCCGAATTTAATACAAAAAGCACAATGCCTATTTAAGTACAAGAAGACTGATACTCTAACTATCTATGATTTGAACCTCTCCTGTGAGTCCAGTTTTAGATTCCGATGCTTCAATTCAGGTTTACTGTAACCCTTGGTCCTCCTTATTGACGATGAAGCACAGATATTGCATCGAAATTAAATTCAAAAGGCACAATGCCGACTTAAGTACAAGAGGACTGACACTCTAACTTTCTATGGTTTGAACCTCTCCTGTGAGTCCAGTTTTAGATTCCGATGCTTCAGTTCAGGTTTCCTGTATCCCTTGGACCTTCTTATTGACGATGAATCACAGAAATTGCATCCGTATTTAATTCAAAAGGCACAATGCCGACTTAAGTACAAGGTGACTGACACTATAATTTTCTATGATTTGAACCTCTCCTGTGAGTCCAGTTTTAGATTCCGATGCTTCACTTCAGGTTTACTGTATTCTTTGGACACTCTTACTGACGATGAAACACTGAAATTGCATCCGAATTTAATACAAAAGGCACAATGCCGACTTAAACACAAGAGGACTGACACTCAAATATTCTATGATTTGAACCTCTCCTGTGAGTCCAGTTTTAGATTCCGATGCTTCACTTCATGTTTACTGTATACCGTGGACCTTCTTATTGACCATGAAGCACAGACATTGCATCGGAATTAAATTCAAAAAGCACAATGCCGACTTAAGTACAAGAGGATTGACACTCTAACTTTCTATGATTTGAACCTCTTCTGTGAGTCGAGTGTTAGATTCCGATGCATCACTTCAGGTTTACTGTATCCCTTGGACCTTCTAATTGACGATGAAACACAGAAACTTCATCCGAATTTAATACAAAAGGCACAATGCCGACTTAAGTACAAGAGGACTGACACTATAAATTTCTATGATTTGAACCTCTCCTGTGAGTCCAGTTTTAGATTCCGATGCTTCACTTCAGGTTTACTGTATCCCTTGGGCCTTCTTATTGACGATGAAACACAGATATTGCATCCGAATTTAATACAAATGGCACAATGCCGACTTACGTACAAGAGGACTGACACTCTAACTTTCTATGATTTGAACCTCTCCTGTGAGTCCAGTTTTAGATTCCGATGCTTCACTTCAGGTTTACTGTATACCTTGGACCATCTTATTGACGATGAAACACTGAAATTGGATCCGAATTTATTACAAATGGCACAATGCCGACTTAAGTACAAGAGGACTGACACTCTAAGTTTCTATGATTAGAACCTCTCCTGTGAGTCCAGTTTTAGATTCCGATGCTTCACTTCAGGTTTACTATATCCCTTGGGCCTTCTTATTGACGATGAAACACAGAGATTGCATCCGAATTTAATACAAAAAGCACAATGCCGACTTAAGTACAAGAGGACTGACACTCTTACTTTCTATGATTAGACCCTCTCCTGTGAGTCCAGTTTAAGATTCCGGTGCTTCACTTCAGGTTTACTGTATCCCTTGGACCTTCTTATTGACGATAAGGCACAATGCCGACTTAGGTACAAGAGGATTGACACTCTAACTTTCTATGATTTGAACCTCTGCTGTGAGTCCAGTTTTAGATTCCGATGCTTCACTTCAGGTTTACTTTATCCCTTGGACCTTCTTACTGACGATGAAACACTGAAATTGCATCCGAATTTAATACAAAAGGCACAGTGACGACTTAAGTACAAGAGGACTGACACTCAAACATTCTATGATTTGAACCTCTCCTGTGAGTCCAGTTTTAGATTCCGATGCTTCACTTCAGGTTTACTGTATACCGTGGACCTTCTTATTGACCATGAAGCACAGATATTGCATCGGAATTAAATTCAAAAGGCACAATGCCGACTTACGTACAAGAGGACTGACACTCTAAATTTCTATGATTTTAACCTCTCCTGTGAGTCCAGTTTTAGATTCCGATGCTTCACTTCAGTTTTACTGTATGCCTTGGACCTTCTTATTGACGATGAAACACAGAAATTGCACCGGAATTTAATACAAAAGGCACAATGCCGACTTAAGTACAAGAGGACTGAAACTCTAAGCTTCTGTGATTTGAACCTCTCCTGTGAGTCCCGTTTTAGATTCCGATGCTTCACTTCAGGATTACTGTATACCTAGGACCGTCTTATTGACGATGAAACAAAGAAATTGCATCCGAATTTAATACAAAGGGCACAATGCCGACTTAAGTACAAGAGGACAGACACTCTAACATTGTATGATTTGAGCCTCTGCTGTGAGTCCAGTTTTAGATTTCGATGCTTCACTTCAGGTTTATTGTATCCCTTGGGCCTTCTTATTGACGATGAAACACAGAAATTGCATCCGAATTTAATACAAAAGGCACAATGCCGACTTAAGAACAACAGGACTGACACTATAAATTTCTTTGATTTGAACCTGTCCTGTGAGTCCAGATTTAGATTCCGATGCTTCACTTCAGGTTTACTGTAACCCTTGGGCCTTCTTATTGACGATGAAACACAGAAATTGCATCCGAATTTAATACAAATGGCACAATGATGACTTAAGTACAAGACGACTGACACTCTCACTTTCTATGATTTGAACCTCTGCTGTGAGTCCAGTTTTAGATTTCGATGCTTCACTTCAAGTTTATTGTATCCCTTGGGCCTTCTTATTGGCGATGAAACACAGAAATTGCATCCGAATTTAATACAAAAAGCACAATGCCGACTTAAGTACAAGAGGACTGACACTCTAACTTTCTATGATTAGACCCTCTCCTGTGAGTCCAGTTTAAGATTCCGATGCTTCACTTCAGGTGTGCTGTATCACTTGGACCTTGTTATTGACGATGAAACACTGAAATTTCATCCGATTTTAATACAAAAGGCACAATGCCGACTTAAGTACAAGATTACAGACACTCTAACTTTGTTTGATTTGAACCTCTTCTGTGAGTCCAGTTTTAGATTCCGATGCTTCACTTCAGGTTTACTGTATCCCTCGGACCTTCTTATTGACGATGAAACACAGAAATTGCATCCGAATTTAATACAAAAGGCACAATGCCGACTTAAGTACAAGAGGACAGACACTCTAACATTCTATGATTTGAACCTCTGCTGTGAGTCCAGTTTTAGATATCAATGCTTCACTTCAGGTTTATTGTATCCCTTGGGCCTTCTTATTGGCGATGAAAAACAGAAATTGCATCCGAATTTAATACAAAAAGCACAATGCCGACTTAAGTTCAAGAGGACTGACACTCTAACTTTCTATGATTAGACCCTCTCCTGTGAGTCCAGTTTAAGATTCCGATGCTTCACTTCAGGTTTACTGTATCCCTTGGAACTTCTTATTAACGATAAGGCACAATGCCGACTTAAGTACAAGAGGATTGACACTCTAACTTTCTATGATTTGAACCTCACCTGTGAGACCAGTTTTAGATTCCATTGTTTCAGTTCAGTTTTACTGTATCCCTTGGACCTTCTTATTGACTATGAAACACAGAAATTGCATTCGAATTTGATACAAAAGGCACAATTCTGACTTAACTACAAGAGGACTGACACTCTAACTTTCTATGATTTTAACCTCTCCTGTGAGACCAGTTTCAGATTCCGATGCTTCTGTTCAGGTTTACTGTATCCCTTAGACCTTCTTATTGACTATGAAACACAGAAATTGCATCCGAATTTAATACAAAAAGCACAATGCCTATTTAAGTACAAGAAGACTGACACTCTAACTATCTATGATTTGAACCTCTCCTGTGAGTCCAGTTTTAGATTCCGATGCTTCACTTCAGGTTTACTGTAACCCTTGGACCTCCTTATTGACGATGAAGCACAGATATTGCATCGATATTAAATTCAAAAGGCACAATGCCGACTTAAGTACAAGAGGACTGACACTCTAAATTTCTATGATTTGAACCTCTCCTGTGAGTCCAGTTTTACATTCCGACGCTTCACTTCAGGTTTACTGTATACCGTGGACCTTCTTATTGACCATGAAGCACAGATATTGCATCGGAATTAAATTCAAAAAGCACAATGCCGACTTAAGTACAAGAGGACTGACACTAACTTTCTATGATTTGAACCTCTTCTGTGAGTCGAGTTTTAGATTCCGATGCCTCACTTCAGGTTTACTGTATCCCTTGGGCCTTCTTATTGACGATGAAACACAGATATTGCATCCGAATTTAATACAAATGGCACAATGCCGACTTACGTACAAGAGGACTCACACTCTAACTTTCTATGATTTGAACCTCTCCTGTGAGTCCAGTTTTAGATTCCGATGCTTCACTTCAGGTTTACTGTATACCTTGGACCTTCTTATTGACGATGAAACACTGAAATTGGATCCGAATTTAATACAAATGGCACAATGCCGACCTAAGTACAAGAGGACTGACACTCTAACTGTCTATGATTTGAACCTCTCCTGTGAGTCCAGTTTTAGATTCCGATGCTTCACTTCAGGTTTACTGTATCCCTCGGACCTTCTTATTGACGATGAAACACAGAAATTGCATCCGAATTTAATACAAAATGCACAATGCCGTCTTAAGTACAAGAGGACAGACACTCTAACATTCTATGATTTGAACCTGTGCTGTGGGTCCAGTTTTAGATTTCGATGCTTCACTTCAGGTTTATTGTATCCCTTGGGCCTTCTTATTGGCGATGAAACACAGAAATTGCATCCGAATTTAATTCAAAAGGCACAATGCCGACTTAAGTACAAGGTGACTGACACTATAACTTTCTATGATTTGAACCTCTCCTGTGAGTCCAGTTTTAGATTCCGATGCTTCACTTCAGGTTTACTGTATCCCTTGGACCTTCTTATTAACGATAAGGCACAATGCCGACTTAAGTACAAGAGGATTGACACTCTAAATTTCTATGATTTGTACCTCTCCTGTGAGACCAGTTTTAGATTCCGATGCTTCACTTCAGGTTTACTGTAACCCTTGGACCTCCTTATTGACGATGAAGCACAGATATTGCATCGAAATTAAATTCAAAAGACACAATGCCGACTTAAGTACAAGAGGACTGACACTCTAAATTTCTATGATTTGAACCTCTCCTGTGAGTCCAGTTTTAGATTCCGATGCTTCACTTCAGGTTTACTGTATACCTTGGACCTTCTTATCGACGATGAAACACAGAAATTGCATCCCAATTTAATACAAAAGGCACAATGGCGACTTAAGTACAAGAGGACTGACACTCTAACTTTCTATGATTTGAACCTCTCCTGTGAGTCCAGTTTTAGATTCAGATGCTTCAGTTCAGGTTTTGCTGTATCCCTTGGACCTTCTTATTGACGATGAATCACAGAAATTGCATCCGTATTTAATTCAAAAGGCACAATGCCGACTTAAGTACAAGGTGACTGACACTATAACTTTCTATGATTTGAACCTCTCCTGTGAGTCCAGTTTTAGATTCCGATGCTTCACTTCAGATTTACTGTATCCCTTGGTCACTCTTACTGACGATGAAACACTGAAATTGCATCCGAATTTGATACAAAAGGCACAATGCCGACTTAAAAACAAGAGGACTGACACTCAAACATTCTATGATTTGAACCTCTCCTGTGAGTCCAGTTTTAGATTCCGATGCTTCACTTCAGGTTTACTGTATACTGTGGACCTTCTTATTGACCATGAAGCACAGATATTGCATCGGAATTAAATTCAAAAAGCACAATGCCGACTTAAGTACAAGAGGACTGTCACTAACTTTCTATGATTTGAACCTCTTCTGTGAGTCGAGTTTTAGATTCCGATGCTTCACTTCAGGTTTACTGTATCCCTTGGGCCTTCTTATTGACGATGAAACACAGATATTGCATCCGAATTTAATACAAATGGCACAACGCCGACTTACGTACAAGAGGACTGACACTCTAACTTTCTATGATTTGAACCTCTCCTGTGAGTCCAGTTTTAGATTCCGATGCTTCACTTCAGGTTTACTGTATACCTTGGACCTTCTTATTGACGATGAAACACTGAAATTGGATCCGAATTTAATACAAATGGCACAATGCCGACCTAAGTACAAGAGGACTGACACTCTAACATTCTATGATTTGAACCTCTCCTGTGAGTCCAGTTTTAGATTCCGATGCTTCACTTCAGGTTTACTGTATTCCTTAGACCTTCTTATTGACGATGAAACACTGAAATTGCATCCGAATATAATACAAAAGACACAATGCCGACTTAAGTACAAGAGGACAGACACTCTAACATTCTATGATTTGAACCTCTGCTGTGAGTCCAGTTTAAGATTCCGATGCTTTACTTCAGGTTTACTGTATCCCTTGGGCCTTCTTATTGACGATGAAGCACAGAAATTGCATCCGAATTTAATACAAAAAGCACAATGCCGACTTAAGTACAAGAGGACTGACACTCTTACTTTCTATGATTAGACCCTCTCCTGTGAGTCCAGTTTAAGATTCCGATGCTTCACTTCCGGTGTACTGTATCCCTTGGGCCTTCTTATTGACGATGAAGCACAGAAATTGCATCCGAATTTAATACAAAAAGCACAATGCCGACTTAAGTACAAGAGGACTGACACTCTTACTTTCTATGATTTGAACCTCTCCTGTGAGTCCAGTTTTAGATTCCGATGCTTCACTTCAGGATTACTGTATACCTAGGACCGTCTTATTGACGATGAAACACAGAAATTGCATCCGAATTTAATACAAAAGGGACAATGCCGACATAAGTACAACAGGACTGACACTATAAATTTCTTTGATTTGAACCTGTCCTGTGAGTCCCGATTTAGATTCCGATGCTTCACTTCATATTTACTGTAACCCTTAGGCCTTCTTATTGACGATGAAACACAGAAATTGCATCCGAATTTAATACAAATGGCACAATGATGACTTAAGTACAAGACGACTGACACTTTCACTTCCTATGATTTGAACCTCTTCTGTGGTCCAGTTTTAGATTCCGATGCTTCACTTCAGGTGTGCTGTATCACTTGGACCTTGTTATTGACGATGAAACACTGAAATTGCATCCGATTTTAATACAAAAGGCACAATGCCGACTTAAGTACAAGAGGACAGACACTCTAACTTTGTTTATTTGAACCTCTTCTGTGAGTCCAGTTTTAGATTCCGATGCTTCACTTCAGGTTTACTGTATCCCTCGGACCTTCTTGTTGAAGATGAAACAGAGAAATTGCATTCGAATTTGATACAAAACGCACAATGCCGACTTAACTACAAGAGGACTGACACTCTAACTTTCTATGATTTGAACCTCTCCTGTGAGACCAGTTTAAGATTCCGATGCTTCAGTTCAGGTTTACTGTATCCCTTGGAGCTTCTTATTGACTATGAAACACAGAAATTGCATCCGAATTTAATACAAAAAGCACAATGCCGACTTAAGTACAAGAGGACTGACACTCTAACTTTCTATGATTTGAACCTCTCCTGTGAGTCCAGTTTTAGATTCCGATGCTTCACTTCAGGTTTACTGTATCACTTGGACCTCCTTATTGACGATGAAGCACAGATATTGCATCGAAATTAAATTCAAAAGGCACAATGCCGACTTAAGTATAAGAGGACTGACACTCTAAATTTCTATCATTTGAACCTCTCCTGTGAGTCCAGTTTTAGATTCCGACGCTTCACTTCAGGTTTACTGTATACCTTGGACCTTCTTATCGACGATGGAACACAGAAATTGCATCCGAATTTAATACAAAAGGCACAATGCTTACTTAAGTACAAGAGGACTGATAGTCTAACTTTCTATGATTTGAACCTCTCCTGTGAGTCCAGTTTTATTTTCCGATGCTTCACTTCAGGTTTACTGTATTCCTTAGACCTTCTTATTGACGATGAAACACTGAAATTGCATCCCAATATATTACAAAAGGCACAATGCCGACTTAACTACAAGGGGACAGACACTCTAACATTCTATGATTTGAACCTCTGCTGTGAGTCCAGTTTTAGATTCCGATGCTTCACTTCAGGTTTACTGTATCCCTTGGGCCTTCTTATTGACGATGAAACACAGAAATTGCATCCGAATTTAATACAAAAGGCACAATGCTTACTTAAGTACAAGAGGACTGATAGTCTAACTTTCTATGATTTGAACCTCTCCTGTGAGTCCAGTTTTATTTTCCGATGCTTCACTTCAGGTTTACTGTATTCCTTAGACCTTCTTATTGACGATGAAGCACAGATATTGCATCGGAATTAAATTCAAAAGGCACAATGCCAACTTCAGTACAAGAGGACTGACACTCTAAATTTCTATGATTTGAACCTCTCCTGTGAGACCAGTTTTAGATATCCGATGCTTCACTTCAGTTTTACTGTATACCTTGGACCTTCTTATTGACGATGAAACACAGAAATTGCATCGGAATTTAATACAAAAGGCACAATGCGGACTTAAGTACAAGAGGACTGACACTCTAATTTTCTATGAATTGAACCTCTCCTGTGAGTCCAGTTTTAGATTCCGATGCTTCACTTCAGGATTACTGTATACCTAGGACCTTCTTATTGACGATGAAGCACAGATATTGCATCGGAATTAAATTCAAAAGGCACAATGCCGACTTCAGTACAAGAGGACTGATACTCTAAATTTCTATGATTTGAACCTCTCCTGTGAGACCAGTTTTAGATATCCGATGCTTCACTTCAGTTTTACTGTATACCTTGGACCTTCTTATTGACGATGAAACACAGAAATTGCATCGGAATTTAATACAAAAGGCACAATGCGGACTTAAGTACAAGAGGACTGACACTCTAAGTTTCTATGAATTGAACCTCTCCTGTGAGTCCAGTTTTAGATTCCGATGCTTCACTTCAGGTTTACTGTATACCGTGGACCTTCTTATTGACCATGAAGCACAGATGTTGCATCGGAATTAAATTCAAAAAGCACAATGCCGACTCAACTACAAGAGGACTGACACTCTAAATTTCAATGATTTGAACCTCTCCTGTGAGTCCAGTTTTAGATTCCGATGCTTCACTTCAGGTTTACTGTATACCTTGGACTTTCTTATCGACGATGAAACACAGAAATTGCATCCGAATTTAATACAAAAGGCACAATGCTTACTTAAGTACAAGAGGACTGATAGTCTAACTTTCTATGATTTGAACCTCTCCTGTGAGTCCAGTTTTAGTTTCCGATGCTTCACTTCAGGTTTAATGTATTCCTTAGACCTTCTTATTGACGATGAAACACTGAAATTGCATCCGAATATATCACAAAAGGCACAATGCCGACTTATCTACTAGAGGACAGACACTCTAACATTCTATGATTTGAACCTCTGCTGTGAGTCCAGTTTTAGATTCCGATGCTTCACTTCAGGTTTACAGTATCCCTTGGGCCTTCTTATTGACGATGAAACACAGAAATTGCATCCGAATTTAATACAAAAAGCACAATGCCGACTTAAGTACAAGAGGACTGACACTCTTACTTTCTATGAGTAGACCCTCTCCTGTGAGTCCAGTTTAAGATTCCGATGCTTCACTTCAGGTTTACTGTATCACTTGGACCTGCTTATTGACGATAAGGCACAATGCCGACTTAGGTACAAGAGGATTGACACTCTAACTTTCTTTGATTTGAACCTCTGCTGTGAGTCCAGTTTTAGATTCCGATGCTTGACTTCAGGTTTACTTTATCCCTTGGACCTTCTTACTGACGATGAAACACTGAAATTGCATCCGAATTTAATACAAAAGGCACAATTCCGACTTAAGTACATGAGGACTGACACTCTAACTTTCTATGATTTCAACCTCTCCTGTGAGTCCAGTTTAGATTCTGATGCTTCACTTCAGGTTTACTGTATCCCTTGGACCTTCTTATTGACGATGAAGCACAGATATTGCATCGGAATTAAATTCAAAAGGCACAATGCCGACTTCAGTACAAGAGGACTGACACTCTAAATTTCTATGATTTGAACCTCTCCTGTGAGACCAGTTTTAGATATCCGATGCTTCACTTCAGTTTTACTGTATACCTTGGACCTTCTTATTGACGATGAAACACAGAAATTGCATCGGAATTTAATACAAAAGGCACAATGCGGACTTAAGTACAAGAGGACTGACACTCTAAGTTTCTATGAATTGAACCTCTCCTGTGAGTCCAGTTTTAGATTCCGATGCTTCACTTCAGGATTACTGTATACCTAGGACCGTCTTATTGACGATGAAACACAGAAATTGCATCCGAATTTAATACAAAATGCACAATGCCGACTTAAGTACAACAGAACTGACACTATAAATTTCTTTGATTTGAACCTGTCCTGTGAGTCCAGATTTAGATTCCGATGCTTCACTTCAGGTTTACTGTAACCCTTGGGCCTTCTTATTGACGATGAAACACAGAAATTGCACCCGAATTTAATACAAATGGCACAATGATGACTTAAGTACAAGACGACTGACCCTCTCACTTTCTATGATTTGAACCTCTCCTGTGGTCCAGTTTAGATTCCGATGCTTCACTTCAGGTGTGCTGTATCACTTGGACCTTGTTATTGACGATGAAACACTGAATTTGCATCCGATTTCAATACAAAAGGCACAATGCCGACCTAAGTACAAGAGGGCAGACACTCTAACTTTGTTTGATTTGAACCTCTTCTGTGAGTCCAGTTTTAGATTCCGATGCTTCACTTCAGGTTTACTGTATCCCTCGGACCTTCTAGTTGAAGATGAAACACAGAAATTGCATTCGAATTTGATACAAAGGGCACAATGCCGACTTAACTACAAGAGGACTGACACTCTAACTTTCTATGATTTGAATCTCTCCTGTGAGACCGGTTTAAGATTCCGATGCTTCAGTTCAGGTTTACTGTATGCCTTGGCCCTTCTTATTGACTATGAAACACAGAAATTGCATCCGAATTTAATACGAAAAGCACAATGCCGACTTAAGTACAAGAGGACTGACACTCTAACTTTCAATGATTTGAACCTCTCCTGTGAGTCCAGTTTTAGATTCCGATGCTTCACTTCAGGTTTACTGTATCCCTTGGACACTCTTACTGACGATGAAACACTGAAATTGCATCCGAATTTAATACAAAACGCACAATGCCGACTTATACACAAGAGGACTGACACTCAAACATTCTATGATTTGAACCTCCCCTGCGAGTCCAGTTTTAAATTCCGATGCTTCACTTCAGGTTTACTGTATACCGTGGACCTTCTTATTGACCATGAAGCACAGATGTTGCATCGGAATTAAATTCAAAAAGCACAATGCCGACTTAACTACAAGAGGACTGACACTCTAAATTTCAATGATTTGAACCTCTCCTGTGAGTCCAGTTTTAGATTCCGATGCTTCACTTCAGGTTTACTGTATACCTTGGACTTTCTTATCGACGATGAAACACAGAAATTGCATCCGAATTTAATACAAAAGGCACAATGCTTACTTAAGTACAAGAGGACTGATAGTCTAACTTTCTATGATTTGAACCTCTCCTGTGAGTCCAGTTTTAGTTTCCGATGCTTCACTTCAGGTTTAATGTATTCCTTAGACCTTCTTATTGACGATGAAACACTGAAATTGCATCCGAATATATCACAAAAGGCACAATGCCGACTTAACTACTAGAGGACAGACACTCTAACATTCTATGATTTGAACCTCTGCTGTGAGTCCAGTTTTAGATTCCGATGCTTCACTTCAGGTTTACAGTATCCCTTGGGCCTTCTTATAGACGATGAAACACAGAAATTGCTTCCGAATTTAATACAAAAAGCACAATGCCGACTTAAGTACAAGAGGACTGACACTCTTACTTTCTATGATTAGACCCTCTCCTGTGAGTCCAGTTTAAGATTCCGATGCTTCACTTCAGGTTTACTGTATCACTTGGACCTGCTTATTGACGATAAGGCACAATGCCGACTTAGGTACAAGAGGATTGACACTCTAACTTTCTTTGATTTGAACCTCTGCTGTGAGTCCAGTTTTAGATTCCGATGCTTCACTTCAGGTGTACTTTATCCCTTGGACCTTCTTACTGACGATGAAACACTGAAATTGCATCGGAATTTAATACAAAAGGCACAATTCCGACTTAAGTACAAGAGGACTGACACTCTAACTTTCTATGATTTGAACCTCTCCTGTGAGTCCAGTTTTAGATTCTGATGCTTCACTTCAGGTTTACTGTATCCCTTGGACCTTCTTATTGACGATGAAGCACAGTTATTGCATCGGAATGAAATTCAAAAGGGACAATGCCGACTTAAGTACAAGAGGACTGACACTCTAAGTTTCTATGATTTGAACCTCTCCTGTGAGTCCAGTTTTAGATTCCGATGCTTCACTTCAGGATTACTGTATACCTAGGACCGTCTTATTGACGATGAAACACAGAAATTGCATCCGAATTTAATACAAAAGGCACAATGCCGACTTAAGTACAACAGAACTGACACTATAAATTTCTTTGATTTGAACCTGTCCTGTGAGTCCAGATTTAGATTCCGATGCTTCACTTCAGGTTTACTGTAACCCATGGGCCTTATTATTGACGATGAAACACAGAAATTGCACCCGAATTTAATACAAATGGCACAATGATGACTTAAGTACAAGACGACTGACACTCTCACTTTCTATGATTTGAACCTCTCCTGTGGTCCAGTTTTAGATTCCGATGCTTCACTTCAGGTGTGCTGTATCACTTGGACCTAGTTATTGACGATGAAACAATGAAATTGCATCCGATTTTAATACAAAAGGCACAATGCCGACTTAAGTACAAGAGGACAGACACTCTAACTTTGTTTGATTTGAACCTCTTCTGTGAGTCCAGTTTTAGATTCCGATGCTTCACTTCAGGTTTACTGCATCCCTCGGACCTTCTTGTTGAAGATGAAACACAGAAATTGCATTCGAATTTGATACAAAAGGCACAATGCCGACTTAACTACAAGAGGAGTGACACTCTAACTTTCTATGATTTGAATCTCTCCTGTGAGACCTGTTTAAGATTCCGATGCTTCAGTTCAGGTTTACTGTATTCCTTGGACCTTCTTATTGACTATGAAACACAGAAATTGCATCCGAATTTAATACAAAAAGTACAATGCCGACTTAAGTACAAGAGGACTGACACTCTAACTTTCAATGATTTGAACCTCTCCTGTTAGTCCAGTTTTAGATTCCGATGCTTCACTTCAGGTTTACTGTATCCCTTGGACACTCTTACTGACGATGAAACACTGAAATTGCATCCGAATTTAATACAAAACGCACAATGCCGACTTATACACAAGAGGACTGACACTCAAACATTCTATGATTTGAACCTCTCCTGTGAGTCCAGTTTTAGATTCCGATGCTTCACTTCAGGTTTACTGTATACCGTGGACCTTCTTATTGACCATGAAGCACAGATATTGCATCGGAATTAAATTCAAAAAGCACAATGCCGACTTAAGTACAAGAAGACTGACACTCTAACTTTCTATGATTTGAACCTCTTCTGTGAGTCCAGTTTTAGATTCCGATGCATCACTTCAGATTTACTGTATCCCTTGGACCTTCTTATTGACGATGAAACACAGAAATTGCATCCGAATTTAATACAAAAGGCACAATGCCGACTTAAGTACAAGAGGACTGACACTATAAATTTCTATGATTTGAACCTCTCCTGTGAGTCCAGTTTTAGATTCCGATGCTTCACTTCAGGTTTACTGTATCCCTTGGATCCTCTTATTGACGATGAAACACATTAATTGCATCCGAATTTAATACAAAAGGCAAAATGCCGACTTAAGTACAAGAGGACTGACACTCTAACTTTCGATGATTTGAACCTCTCCTGTGAGTCCAGTTTTAGATTCCGACGCTTCACTTCAGGATTACTGTATACCTTGGACCTTCTTATCGACGATGAAACACAGAAATTGCATCCGAATTTAATACAAAAGGCACAATGCTTACTTAAGTACAAGAGGACTGATAGTCTAACTTTCTATGATTTGAACCTCTCCTGTGAGTCCAGTTTTAGTTTCCGATGCTTCACTTCAGGTTTAATGTATTCCTTAGACCCTCTTATTGACGATGAAACACTGATGTTGCATCCGAATATATTACAAAAGGCACAATGCCGACTTAACTACAAGAGGACAGACACTCTAACATTCTTTGATTTGAACCTCTGCTGTGGGTCCAGTTTTAGATTCCGATGCTTCACTTCAGGTTTACTGTATCCCTTGTGCCTTCTTATTGACGATGAAACACAGAAATTGCATCCGAATTTAATACAATAAGCACAATGCCGACTTAAGTACAAGAGGACTGACACTCTCACTTTCTATGATTAGACCCTCTCCTGTGAGTCCAGTTTAAGATTCCGATGCTTCACTTCAGGTTTACTGTATCCCTTGGACCTTCTTATTGACGATGAAGCACAGATATTGCATCGGAATTAAATTCAAAAGGCACAATGCCGACTTAAGTACAAGAATACTGACACTCTAAATTTCTATGATTTGAACCTCTCCTGTGAGTCCAGTTTTAGATTCCGATGCTTCACTTCAGGATTACTGTATACCTAGGACCGTCTTATTGACGATGAAACACAGAAATTGCATCCGAATTTAATACAAAAGGGACAATGCCGACATAAGTACAACAGGACTGACACTATAAATTTCTTTGATTTGAACCTGTCCTGTGAGTCCCGATTTAGATTCCGATGCTTCACTTCATATTTACTGTAACCCTTAGGCCTTCTTATTGACGATGAAACACAGAAATTGCATCCGAATTTAATACAAATGGCACAATGATGACTTAAGTACAAGACGACTGACACTTTCACTTCCTATGATTTGAACCTCTTCTGTGGTCCAGTTTTAGATTCCGATGCTTCACTTCAGGTGTGCTGTATCACTTGGACCTTGTTATTGACGATGAAACACTGAAATTGCATCCGATTTTAATACAAAAGGCACAATGCCGACTTAAGTACAAGAGGACAGACACTCTAACTTTGTTTATTTGAACCTCTTCTGTGAGTCCAGTTTTAGATTCCGATGCTTCACTTCAGGTTTACTGTATCCCTCGGACCTTCTTGTTGAAGATGAAACAGAGAAATTGCATTCGAATTTGATACAAAACGCACAATGCCGACTTAACTACAAGAGGACTGACACTCTAACTTTCTATGATTTGAACCTCTCCTGTGAGACCAGTTTAAGATTCCGATGCTTCAGTTCAGGTTTACTGTATCCCTTGGAGCTTCTTATTGACTATGAAACACAGAAATTGCATCCGAATTTAATACAAAAAGCACAATGCCGACTTAAGTACAAGAGGACTGACACTCTAACTTTCTATGATTTGAACCTCTCCTGTGAGTCCAGTTTTAGATTCCGATGCTTCACTTCAGGTTTACTGTATCACTTGGACCTCCTTATTGACGATGAAGCACAGATATTGCATCGAAATTAAATTCAAAAGGCACAATGCCGACTTAAGTATAAGAGGACTGACACTCTAAATTTCTATCATTTGAACCTCTCCTGTGAGTCCAGTTTTAGATTCCGACGCTTCACTTCAGGTTTACTGTATACCTTGGACCTTCTTATCGACGATGGAACACAGAAATTGCATCCGAATTTAATACAAAAGGCACAATGCTTACTTAAGTACAAGAGGACTGATAGTCTAACTTTCTATGATTTGAACCTCTCCTGTGAGTCCAGTTTTATTTTCCGATGCTTCACTTCAGGTTTACTGTATTCCTTAGACCTTCTTATTGACGATGAAACACTGAAATTGCATCCCAATATATTACAAAAGGCACAATGCCGACTTAACTACAAGGGGACAGACACTCTAACATTCTATGATTTGAACCTCTGCTGTGAGTCCAGTTTTAGATTCCGATGCTTCACTTCAGGTTTACTGTATCCCTTGGGCCTTCTTATTGACGATGAAACACAGAAATTGCATCCGAATTTAATACAAAAGGCACAATGCTTACTTAAGTACAAGAGGACTGATAGTCTAACTTTCTATGATTTGAACCTCTCCTGTGAGTCCAGTTTTATTTTCCGATGCTTCACTTCAGGTTTACTGTATTCCTTAGACCTTCTTATTGACGATGAAGCACAGATATTGCATCGGAATTAAATTCAAAAGGCACAATGCCAACTTCAGTACAAGAGGACTGACACTCTAAATTTCTATGATTTGAACCTCTCCTGTGAGACCAGTTTTAGATATCCGATGCTTCACTTCAGTTTTACTGTATACCTTGGACCTTCTTATTGACGATGAAACACAGAAATTGCATCGGAATTTAATACAAAAGGCACAATGCGGACTTAAGTACAAGAGGACTGACACTCTAATTTTCTATGAATTGAACCTCTCCTGTGAGTCCAGTTTTAGATTCCGATGCTTCACTTCAGGATTACTGTATACCTAGGACCTTCTTATTGACGATGAAGCACAGATATTGCATCGGAATTAAATTCAAAAGGCACAATGCCGACTTCAGTACAAGAGGACTGATACTCTAAATTTCTATGATTTGAACCTCTCCTGTGAGACCAGTTTTAGATATCCGATGCTTCACTTCAGTTTTACTGTATACCTTGGACCTTCTTATTGACGATGAAACACAGAAATTGCATCGGAATTTAATACAAAAGGCACAATGCGGACTTAAGTACAAGAGGACTGACACTCTAAGTTTCTATGAATTGAACCTCTCCTGTGAGTCCAGTTTTAGATTCCGATGCTTCACTTCAGGTTTACTGTATACCGTGGACCTTCTTATTGACCATGAAGCACAGATGTTGCATCGGAATTAAATTCAAAAAGCACAATGCCGACTCAACTACAAGAGGACTGACACTCTAAATTTCAATGATTTGAACCTCTCCTGTGAGTCCAGTTTTAGATTCCGATGCTTCACTTCAGGTTTACTGTATACCTTGGACTTTCTTATCGACGATGAAACACAGAAATTGCATCCGAATTTAATACAAAAGGCACAATGCTTACTTAAGTACAAGAGGACTGATAGTCTAACTTTCTATGATTTGAACCTCTCCTGTGAGTCCAGTTTTAGTTTCCGATGCTTCACTTCAGGTTTAATGTATTCCTTAGACCTTCTTATTGACGATGAAACACTGAAATTGCATCCGAATATATCACAAAAGGCACAATGCCGACTTATCTACTAGAGGACAGACACTCTAACATTCTATGATTTGAACCTCTGCTGTGAGTCCAGTTTTAGATTCCGATGCTTCACTTCAGGTTTACAGTATCCCTTGGGCCTTCTTATTGACGATGAAACACAGAAATTGCATCCGAATTTAATACAAAAAGCACAATGCCGACTTAAGTACAAGAGGACTGACACTCTTACTTTCTATGAGTAGACCCTCTCCTGTGAGTCCAGTTTAAGATTCCGATGCTTCACTTCAGGTTTACTGTATCACTTGGACCTGCTTATTGACGATAAGGCACAATGCCGACTTAGGTACAAGAGGATTGACACTCTAACTTTCTTTGATTTGAACCTCTGCTGTGAGTCCAGTTTTAGATTCCGATGCTTGACTTCAGGTTTACTTTATCCCTTGGACCTTCTTACTGACGATGAAACACTGAAATTGCATCCGAATTTAATACAAAAGGCACAATTCCGACTTAAGTACATGAGGACTGACACTCTAACTTTCTATGATTTCAACCTCTCCTGTGAGTCCAGTTTTAGATTCTGATGCTTCACTTCAGGTTTACTGTATCCCTTGGACCTTCTTATTGACGATGAAGCACAGATATTGCATCGGAATTAAATTCAAAAGGCACAATGCCGACTTCAGTACAAGAGGACTGACACTCTAAATTTCTATGATTTGAACCTCTCCTGTGAGACCAGTTTTAGATATCCGATGCTTCACTTCAGTTTTACTGTATACCTTGGACCTTCTTATTGACGATGAAACACAGAAATTGCATCGGAATTTAATACAAAAGGCACAATGCGGACTTAAGTACAAGAGGACTGACACTCTAAGTTTCTATGAATTGAACCTCTCCTGTGAGTCCAGTTTTAGATTCCGATGCTTCACTTCAGGATTACTGTATACCTAGGACCGTCTTATTGACGATGAAACACAGAAATTGCATCCGAATTTAATACAAAATGCACAATGCCGACTTAAGTACAACAGAACTGACACTATAAATTTCTTTGATTTGAACCTGTCCTGTGAGTCCAGATTTAGATTCCGATGCTTCACTTCAGGTTTACTGTAACCCTTGGGCCTTCTTATTGACGATGAAACACAGAAATTGCACCCGAATTTAATACAAATGGCACAATGATGACTTAAGTACAAGACGACTGACCCTCTCACTTTCTATGATTTGAACCTCTCCTGTGGTCCAGTTTAGATTCCGATGCTTCACTTCAGGTGTGCTGTATCACTTGGACCTTGTTATTGACGATGAAACACTGAATTTGCATCCGATTTCAATACAAAAGGCACAATGCCGACCTAAGTACAAGAGGGCAGACACTCTAACTTTGTTTGATTTGAACCTCTTCTGTGAGTCCAGTTTTAGATTCCGATGCTTCACTTCAGGTTTACTGTATCCCTCGGACCTTCTAGTTGAAGATGAAACACAGAAATTGCATTCGAATTTGATACAAAGGGCACAATGCCGACTTAACTACAAGAGGACTGACACTCTAACTTTCTATGATTTGAATCTCTCCTGTGAGACCGGTTTAAGATTCCGATGCTTCAGTTCAGGTTTACTGTATGCCTTGGCCCTTCTTATTGACTATGAAACACAGAAATTGCATCCGAATTTAATACGAAAAGCACAATGCCGACTTAAGTACAAGAGGACTGACACTCTAACTTTCAATGATTTGAACCTCTCCTGTGAGTCCAGTTTTAGATTCCGATGCTTCACTTCAGGTTTACTGTATCCCTTGGACACTCTTACTGACGATGAAACACTGAAATTGCATCCGAATTTAATACAAAACGCACAATGCCGACTTATACACAAGAGGACTGACACTCAAACATTCTATGATTTGAACCTCCCCTGCGAGTCCAGTTTTAAATTCCGATGCTTCACTTCAGGTTTACTGTATACCGTGGACCTTCTTATTGACCATGAAGCACAGATGTTGCATCGGAATTAAATTCAAAAAGCACAATGCCGACTTAACTACAAGAGGACTGACACTCTAAATTTCAATGATTTGAACCTCTCCTGTGAGTCCAGTTTTAGATTCCGATGCTTCACTTCAGGTTTACTGTATACCTTGGACTTTCTTATCGACGATGAAACACAGAAATTGCATCCGAATTTAATACAAAAGGCACAATGCTTACTTAAGTACAAGAGGACTGATAGTCTAACTTTCTATGATTTGAACCTCTCCTGTGAGTCCAGTTTTAGTTACCGATGCTTCACTTCAGGTTTAATGTATTCCTTAGACCTTCTTATTGACGATGAAACACTGAAATTGCATCCGAATATATCACAAAAGGCACAATGCCGACTTAACTACTAGAGGACAGACACTCTAACATTCTATGATTTGAACCTCTGCTGTGAGTCCAGTTTTAGATTCCGATGCTTCACTTCAGGTTTACAGTATCCCTTGGGCCTTCTTATAGACGATGAAACACAGAAATTGCTTCCGAATTTAATACAAAAAGCACAATGCCGACTTAAGTACAAGAGGACTGACACTCTTACTTTCTATGATTAGACCCTCTCCTGTGAGTCCAGTTTAAGATTCCGATGCTTCACTTCAGGTTTACTGTATCACTTGGACCTGCTTATTGACGATAAGGCACAATGCCGACTTAGGTACAAGAGGATTGACACTCTAACTTTCTTTGATTTGAACCTCTGCTGTGAGTCCAGTTTTAGATTCCGATGCTTCACTTCAGGTGTACTTTATCCCTTGGACCTTCTTACTGACGATGAAACACTGAAATTGCATCGGAATTTAATACAAAAGGCACAATTCCGACTTAAGTACAAGAGGACTGACACTCTAACTTTCTATGATTTGAACCTCTCCTGTGAGTCCAGTTTTAGATTCTGATGCTTCACTTCAGGTTTACTGTATCCCTTGGACCTTCTTATTGACGATGAAGCACAGTTATTGCATCGGAATTAAATTCAAAAGGGACAATGCCGACTTAAGTACAAGAGGACTGACACTCTAAGTTTCTATGATTTGAACCTCTCCTGTGAGTCCAGTTTTAGATTCCGATGCTTCACTTCAGGATTACTGTATACCTAGGACCGTCTTATTGACGATGAAACACAGAAATTGCATCCGAATTTAATACAAAAGGCACAATGCCGACTTAAGTACAACAGAACTGACACTATAAATTTCTTTGATTTGAACCTGTCCTGTGAGTCCAGATTTAGATTCCGATGCTTCACTTCAGGTTTACTGTAACCCATGGGCCTTATTATTGACGATGAAACACAGAAATTGCACCCGAATTTAATACAAATGGCACAATGATGACTTAAGTACAAGACGACTGACACTCTCACTTTCTATGATTTGAACCTCTCCTGTGGTCCAGTTTTAGATTCCGATGCTTCACTTCAGGTGTGCTGTATCACTTGGACCTAGTTATTGACGATGAAACAATGAAATTGCATCCGATTTTAATACAAAAGGCACAATGCCGACTTAAGTACAAGAGGACAGACACTCTAACTTTGTTTGATTTGAACCTCTTCTGTGAGTCCAGTTTTAGATTCCGATGCTTCACTTCAGGTTTACTGCATCCCTCGGACCTTCTTGTTGAAGATGAAACACAGAAATTGCATTCGAATTTGATACAAAAGGCACAATGCCGACTTAACTACAAGAGGAGTGACACTCTAACTTTCTATGATTTGAATCTCTCCTGTGAGACCTGTTTAAGATTCCGATGCTTCAGTTCAGGTTTACTGTATTCCTTGGACCTTCTTATTGACTATGAAACACAGAAATTGCATCCGAATTTAATACAAAAAGTACAATGCCGACTTAAGTACAAGAGGACTGACACTCTAACTTTCAATGATTTGAACCTCTCCTGTTAGTCCAGTTTTAGATTCCGATGCTTCACTTCAGGTTTACTGTATCCCTTGGACACTCTTACTGACGATGAAACACTGAAATTGCATCCGAATTTAATACAAAACGCACAATGCCGACTTATACACAAGAGGACTGACACTCAAACATTCTATGATTTGAACCTCTCCTGTGAGTCCAGTTTTAGATTCCGATGCTTCACTTCAGGTTTACTGTATACCGTGGACCTTCTTATTGACCATGAAGCACAGATATTGCATCGGAATTAAATTCAAAAAGCACAATGCCGACTTAAGTACAAGAAGACTGACACTCTAACTTTCTATGATTTGAACCTCTTCTGTGAGTCCAGTTTTAGATTCCGATGCATCACTTCAGATTTACTGTATCCCTTGGACCTTCTTATTGACGATGAAACACAGAAATTGCATCCGAATTTAATACAAAAGGCACAATGCCGACTTAAGTACAAGAGGACTGACACTATAAATTTCTATGATTTGAACCTCTCCTGTGAGTCCAGTTTTAGATTCCGATGCTTCACTTCAGGTTTACTGTATCCCTTGGATCCTCTTATTGACGATGAAACACATTAATTGCATCCGAATTTAATACAAAAGGCAAAATGCCGACTTAAGTACAAGAGGACTGACACTCTAACTTTCGATGATTTGAACCTCTCCTGTGAGTCCAGTTTTAGATTCCGACGCTTCACTTCAGGATTACTGTATACCTTGGACCTTCTTATCGACGATGAAACACAGAAATTGCATCCGAATTTAATACAAAAGGCACAATGCTTACTTAAGTACAAGAGGACTGATAGTCTAACTTTCTATGATTTGAACCTCTCCTGTGAGTCCAGTTTTAGTTTCCGATGCTTCACTTCAGGTTTAATGTATTCCTTAGACCCTCTTATTGACGATGAAACACTGATGTTGCATCCGAATATATTACAAAAGGCACAATGCCGACTTAACTACAAGAGGACAGACACTCTAACATTCTTTGATTTGAACCTCTGCTGTGGGTCCAGTTTTAGATTCCGATGCTTCACTTCAGGTTTACTGTATCCCTTGTGCCTTCTTATTGACGATGAAACACAGAAATTGCATCCGAATTTAATACAATAAGCACAATGCCGACTTAAGTACAAGAGGACTGACACTCTCACTTTCTATGATTAGACCCTCTCCTGTGAGTCCAGTTTAAGATTCCGATGCTTCACTTCAGGTTTACTGTATCCCTTGGACCTTCTTATTGACGATGAAGCACAGATATTGCATCGGAATTAAATTCAAAAGGCACAATGCCGACTTAAGTACAAGAATACTGACACTCTAAATTTCTATGATTTGAACCTCTCCTGTGAGTCCAGTTTTAGATTCCGATGCTTCACTTCAGTTTTACTGTATACCTTGGACCTTCTTATTGACGATGAAACACAGAAATTGCATCGGAATTTAATACAAAAGGCACAATGCGGACTTAAGTACAAGAGGACCGACACTCTAACTTTCTATGATTTGAACCTCTCCTGTGAGTCCAGTTTTAGATTCCGATGCTTCACTTCAGCATTACTGTATACCTAGGACCGTCTTATTGACGATGAAACATAGAAATTGCATCCGAATTTAATAAAAAAGGCACAATGCCGACTTAAGTACAACAGAACTGACACTATAAATTTCTTTGATTTGAACCTGTCCTGTGAGTCCAGATTTAGATCCCGATGCTTCACTTCAGGTTTACTGTAACCCATGGGCCTTATTATTGACGATGAAACACAGAAATTGCACCCGAACTTAATACAAATGGCACAATGATGACTTAAGTACAAGACGACTGACACTCTCACTTTCTATGATTTGAACCTCTCCTGTGGTCCAGTTTTAGATTCCGATGCTTCACTTCAGGTGTGCTGTATCACTTGGACCTAGTTATTGACGATGAAACACTGAAATTGCATCCGATTTTAATACAAAAGGCACAATGCCGACTTAAGTACAAGAGGACAGACACTCTAACTTTTTTTGATTTGAACCTCATCTGTGAGTCCAGTTTTAGATTCCGATGCTTCACTTCAGGTTTACTGTATCCCTCGGACCTTCTTGTTGAAGATGAAACACAGAAATTGCATTCGAATTTGATACAAAAGGCACAATGCCGACTTAACTACAAGAGGACTGACACTCTAACTTTCTATGATTTGAATCTCTCCTGTGAGACCAGTTTAAGATTCTGATGCTTCAGTTCAGGTTTACTGTATCCCTTGGACCTTCTTATTGACTATGAAACACAGAAATTGCATCCGAATTTAATACAAAAAGCACAATGCCGACTTAAGTACAAGAGGACTGACACTCTAACTTTCAATGATTTGAACCTCTCCTGTGAGTCCAGTTTTAGATTCCGATGATTCACTTCAGGTTTACTGTATCCCTTGGACACTCTTACTGACGATGAAACACTGAAATTGCATCCGAATTTAATACAAAACGCACAATGCCGACTTATACACAAGAGGACTGACACTCAAACATTCTATGATTTGAACCTCTCCTGTGAGTCCAGTTTTAGATTCCGATGCTTCACTTCAGGTTTACTGTATACCGTGGACCTTCTTATTGACCATGAAGCACAGATATTGCATCGGAATTAAATTCAAAAAGCACAATGCCGACTTAAGTACAAGAGGACTGACACTCTAACTTTCTATGATTTGAACATCTTCTGTGAGTCCAGTTTTAGATTCCGATGCATCACTTCAGATTTACTGTATCCCTTGGACCCTCTTATTGACGATGAAACACAGAAATTGCATCCGAATTTAATACAAAAGGCACAATGCCGACTTAAGTACAAGAGGACTGACACTATAAATTTCTATGATTTGAACCTCTCCTGTGAGTCCAGTTTTAGATTCCGATGTTTCACTTCAGGTTTACTGTATCCCTTGGGCCTTCTTATTGACGATGAAACACAGAAATTGCATCCGAATTTAATACAAATGGCACAATGCCAACTTAACTGCAAGAGGACTGACACTCTAACTTTCTATAATTTGAACCTCTCCTGTGAGTCCAGTTTTAGATTCCGATGCTTTACTTCAGGTTTACTGTATACCTTGGACCTTCTTACTGACGATGAAACACTGAAATTGGATCCGAATTCAATACAAATGGCACAATGCCGACTTAAGTACAAGAGGACTGACACTCTAACTTTCTATGATTTGAGCCTCTCCTGTGAGTACAGTTTAAGATTCCGATGCTTCACTTCAGGTTTTCTGTATCCCTTGGACCTTCTTATTGACGATAAGGCACAATGCTGACTTAGGTACAAGAGGATTGACACTCTAACTTTCTATGATTTGAACCTCTGCTGTGAGTCCAGTTTTAGATTCCGATGCTTCACTTCAGGTTTACTTTATCCCTTGGACCTTCTTACTGACGATGAAACACTGAAATTGCATCCGAATTTAATACAAAAGGCACAATTCTGACTTAAGTACAAGAGGACTGACACACTAACTTTCTATGATTTGAACCACTCCTGTGAGTCCAGTTTTAGTTTCTGATGCTTCACTTCAGGTTTACTGTATCCCTTGGACCTTCTTATTGACGATGAAGCACAGATATTGCATCGGAATTAAATTCAAAAGGCACAATGCCGACTTAAGTACAAGAGGACTGACACTCTAAATTTCTATGCTATGAACCTCTCCTGTGAGTCCAGTTTTAGATTCCGATGCTTCACTTCAGTTTTACTGTACACCTTGGACCTTCTTATTGACGATGAAACACAGACATTGCATCGGAATTTAATACAAAAGGCACAATGCCGACTTAAGTACATAAGGACTTACACTCTAAGTTACTATGATTTGAACCTCTCCTGTGAGTCCAGTTTTTGATTCCGATGCTTCACTTCAGGGTTACTGTATACCTAGGACCGTCTTATTGACGATGAAACACAGAAATTGCATCCGAATTTAATACAAAAGGCACAATGCCGACCTAAGTACAAGAGGACTGACACTATAAATTTCTTTGATTTGAACCTGTCCTGTGAGTCCAGATTTAGATTCCGATGCTTCACTTCAGGTTTACTGTAACCCTTGGGTCTTCTTATTGACGATGAAACACAGAAATTGCATCCGAATTTAATACAAATGGCACAATGATGACTTAAGTACAAGACGAGTGACACTCTCACTTTCTATGATTTTTAACCTCTCCTGTGGTCCAGTTTTAGATTCCGATGCTTCACTTCAGGTGTGCTGTATCACTTGGACCTTGTTATTGACGATGAAACACTGAAATTGCATCCGATTTTAATACAAAAGGCACAATGCCGACTTAAGTACAAGAGGACAGACACTCTAACTTTGTTTGATTTGAACCTCTTCTGTGAGTCCAGTTTTAGATTCCGATGCTTCACTTCAGGTTTCCTGTATCCGTTGGACCTTCTTATTGACGATGAAACACAGAAATTGCATCCGAATTTAATACAAAAGGAACAATGCCGACTTAAGTACAAGAGGACTGACACTCTCAATCACTATGATTTGAACCTCTCCTGTGAAACTAGTTTTAGATTCCGATGCTTCACATCAGGTTTACTGTATCCCTTGGACATTCTGAATGACGATGAAACACAGAAATTGCATCCGAATTTAATACAAAAGGCACAATGCCGACTTAAGTTCAAGAGGACTGACACTCTAACTTTCTATGATTTGATCCTCTCCTGTGAGTCCACTTTCAGATTCCGATGCTTCACTTCAGGTTCCCTGTATCCCTTCTAAATTCTTATTGACTTTGGAACACAGAAATTGCATTCAAATTTAATACAAAAGGCACAATGCTGACTTAAGTACAAGTGGACTGACACTCTAACATTCTATAACTTGAACCTCTCCTGTGAGTCTAGTTTTAGATTCCAATGCTTCACTTCAGGTTTACTGGATCCCTTGGACCTTCTTATTGACGATGAAACACAGAAATTGCATCCGAATTTAATACAAAAGGCACAATGGCGACTTATGTACAAGAGGACTGACACTTTAACTCTCTATGATTTGAATGTCTCCTGTGAGTCCAGTTTTAGATTCCGATGCTTCACTTCAGGTTTACTGTATCCCTTGGACCTTCTTATTGACGATGAAACACAGAAATTGCACCCGAATTTAATACAAAAGGCACAATGCCGACTTAAGTACAAGAGGACTGACACTCTAACATTCTATGATTTGAACCACTCCTGTGAGTCCAGTTTTAGATTCCGATGCTTCACTTCAGGTTTACTGGATCCCTTGGACCTTCTTATCGACGATGAAACACAGAAATTGCATCCGAATTTAATACAAAAGGCACAATGCCGACTTAAGTAGAAGAGGACTGACACTCAAACATTCTATGATTTGAACCTCTCCTGTGAGTCCAGTTTTAGATTCCGATGCTTCACTTCAGGTTTACTGGATCCCTTGGACCTTCTTATTGACGATGAAACACAGAAATTGCATCCGAATTTATTACAAAAGGCACAATGCCGACTTAAGTACAAGAGGACTGACACTCTATTTTTCTATGATTTGAACGTCTCCTGTGAGTCCAGTCTTAGATTCCGATGCTTCACTTCAGGTTAACTGTATCCCTTGGACCTTCTTATTGACGATGAAACACAGAAATTGCATCCGAATTTAATACAAAAGGCACAATGCCGACCTAATTACAAGTGGACTGACACTCTCACTTTCTATGATTTGAACCTCTCCTGTGAGTCCAGTTTTAGATTCCGATGCTTCACTTCAGGTTTACTGTATCCCTTGGACCTTCTTTTTGAAGATGAAACACAGAAATTACATCCAAATTTAATACAAAAGGCACAATGCCGATTTAAGGTCAAGAGGACTGACACTCTAACTCTCTATGATTTGAACCTCTCCTGTGAGTCCAGATTTAGATTCCGATGCTTCACTTCAGGTTTACTGTATCCCTTGGACCTTCTTATTGACGATGAAACACAGAAATTGCATCCGAATTTAATACAAAAGGCACAATGCCGACTTAAGTACAAGAGGACTGACACTCTAACTTTCTATGATTTGAACCACTCCTGTGAGTCCAGTTTAAGGTTCCGATACTTCACTTTTGGTTTACTGCATCCCTTGGACCTTCTTATTGACGATGAAACACAGAAATTGCATCCGAATTCAATACAAAAGGCACAATGGCAACTTATGTACAAGAGGACTGACACTCTAACTCTCTATGATTTGAACCTATCCTGTGAGTCCAGTTTTAGATTCCGATGCTTCACTTCAGGTTGCCTGTATCCGTTGGACCTTCTTATTGACGATGAAACACAGAAATTGCATCCGAATTTAATACAAAAGGCACAATGCTGACTTAAGTACAAGAGGACTGACACTCTAACTTTCTATGACTTGAACCTCTCCTGTGAGTCCAGTTTTAGATTCCGACGCTTCACTTCAGGTTTACTGCATCCCTCGAACCTTCTTCTTGACGATGAAACACAGAAATTGCATCCGAATTTAATACAAAAGGCACAATGCCGACTTAAGTACAAGAGGGCTGACACTCTATTTTTCTATGATTTTAACGTCTCCTGTGAGTCCAGTCTTAGATTCCGATGCTTCACTTCAGGTTTACTGTATCGCTTGGACCTTCTTATTGACGATGAAACACAGAAATGGCATCCGAATTTAATACAAAAGGCACAATGCCGATCTAATTACAAGTGGACTGACACTCTCACTTTCTATGATTTGAACCTCTCCTGTGAGTCCAGTTTTAAATTCCGATGCTACACTTCAGGTTTACTGTATCCCTTAGACATTCTTATTGACGATGAAACACAGAAATTGCATCCAAACTTAATACAGAATGCACAATGCCGACTTAAGTACAAGAGGACTGACACTCTAACTTTCTTTGATTTGAACCACTCCTGTGAGTCCAGTTTTAGATTCCGATGCTTCACTTTAGGTTTACTGTATCCCTTGGACCATCTTATTGAGGATGAAACACAGATATTGCATCCGAATTTAATACAAAAGGTACAATGCCGACTTAAGTACAAGAGGACTGACACTCTTACCCTCTATGATTTGAACCTCTCCTGTGAGTCCAGTCTTAGATTCCGATGCTTCACGTCAGGTTTACTGTATCCCTTGGACCTTCTTATTGAAGATGAAACACAGAAATTGCATCCAAATTTAATACAAAAGAACAATGCCGACTTAAGTTCAAGAGGACTGACACTCTTACTCTCCATGATTTGAACCTCTCCTGTGAGTCCAGTTTTAGATTCCGATGCTTCACTTCAGGTTTACTGTATCCCTTAGACCTTCTTACTGACGACGAAATACAGAAATTGCATCCAAATTCAATACAAAAGGCACAATGCCGACTTAAGTACAAGAGGACTGACACTCTAACTCTCTATGATTTAAACCTTTCCCGTGGGTCCAGTTTTATATTCCGATGCTTCACTTCAGGTTTACTGTATCCCTTGGACCTTCTTATTGACGATGAAACACAGAAATTGCATCCGAATTTATTACAAAAGGCGCAATGCCGACTTAAGTACAAGAGGACTGACACTCTAACTTTCTATGATTTGAACCTCTCCTGTGAGTCCAGATTTAGATTCCGATGCTTCATTTCAGGTTTACTGTATCCCTTGAACCTTCTTATTGACGATGAAACACAGAAATTGCATCCGAATTTAATACAAAAGGCACAATGCCGACTTAAGTACAAGAGGACTGACACTCTATTTTTCTATGATTTGAACGTCTCCTGTGAGTCCAGTCTTAGATTCCGATGCTTCCCTTCATTTTTACTGTATCGCTTGGACCTTCTTATTGACGATGAAACACAGAAATTGCATCCGAATTTAATACAAAAGGCACAATGTCGATCTAAATACAAGTGGACTGACACTCTCACTTTCTATGATTTGAACCTCTCCTGTGAGTCCAGTTTTAGATTCCGATGCTACACTTCAGGTTTACTGTATCCCTTAGACCTTCTTATTGACGATGAAACACAGAAATTGCATCCAAACTTAATACAGAATGCACAATGCCGACTTAAGCGCAAGAGGACTGACACTCTAACTTTCTATCATTTGAACCTCTCCTGTGAGTCCAGTTTTAGATTGCGATGCTTCACTTCAGGTTTACTGTTTCCCTTGGACCTTCTTATTGACGATGAAACAAAGAAATTGCATCCGAATGTAATACAAAAGGCACAATGCCGACTTAAGTACAAGAGGAATGACACTCTTACTTTCTATGATTTGAACCTCTAATGTGAGTCCAGTTTTAGATTCCGATGCTTCACTTCAGGTTTACTGTTTCCCTTGGACCTTCTTATTGACGATGAAACAAAGAAATTGCATCCGAATTTAATACAAAAGGCACAATGCCGACTTAAGTACAAGAGGACTGACACTGTTACTTTCTATGATTTGAACCTCTCCTGTGAGTCCAGTTTTAGATTCCGATGCTTCACTTCAGGTTTACTGTTTCCCTTGGACCTTCTTATTGACGATGAAACAAAGAAATTGCATCCGAATTTAATACAAAAGGCACAATGCCGACTTAAGTACAAGAGGACTGACACTCTTACTTTCTATGATTTGAACCTCTCCTGTGAGTCCAGTTTTAGATTCCGATGCTTCATTTCAGGTTTACTGTATCCCTTGGACCATCTTATTGAAGATGAAACACAGAAATAGCATCCAAATTTAATACAAAAGGCACAATGACGACTTAAATACAACAGGACTGACACTCTAACTCTCTATGATTTGAACCTCTTCTGTGAGTCCTGTTTTAGATTCCGATGCTTCACTTTAGGTTTACTGTAAACCTAGGACCTTCTTATTGACGATGAAACACAGAAATTGCATCCGAATTTAATACAAAAGGCAAAATGCCGACTTAAGTACAAGAGGACTGACACTCTAACTCTCTTTGATTTGAACCTCTCCTGTGAGTCCAGTTTTATATCCCGATGCTTCACATCAGGTTTACTGTATCCCTTGGACCTTCGTATTGATGATGAAACACAGAAATTACATCCGAATTCAATACAAAAGGCACAATACCGACTTAAGTACAAGAGGACTGACACTCTTACCCTCTATGATTTGAACCTCTCCTGTGAGTCCAGTTTTAGAATCCGATGCTTCACTTCAGGTTACTGTATACCTTGCACCTTCTCATTGACGATGAAACACAGAAATTGCATCCAAATTTAATACAAAAAGCACAATGTCAACTTAAGTACAAGAGTACTGACACTCCAACTCTCTATGATTTGAACCTCTCCTGTGAGTCCAGACTTAGATTCCGATGCTTCACTTCATGTTGCCTGTATCCCTTGGACCTTCTTATTGACGATGAAACACAGAAATTGCATCCGAATTTAATACAAAAGGCACAATGCCGACTTAAGTTCAAGAGGACTGACACTCTCACTCTCTATGATTTGAACCTCTCCTGTGAGTCCAGTTTTAGATCCCGATGCTTCACTTCAGGTCTACTGTATCCCTTAGACCTTCTTATTGACGATGAAACACAGAAATTGCATCCAAATTAAATACAAAAGGAACAATGCCGACTTAAGTACAAGAGGACGGACACTCTAATTTTCTATGATTTGAACCTCTCCTGTGAGTCCAGTCTTAGATTCCGATGCTTCACATCAGGTTAACTGTATCTCTCGGACCTTCTTATTGATGATGAAACCCAGAAATTACATCCGAATACAATACAAAAGGCACAATGCCGACTTAAGTACAAGAGGACTGACACTCTAACTCACTATGATTTGAACCTCTACTGTGAGTCCAGTTTTAGATTCCGATGCTTCACTTCAGATTTACTGTATCCCTTGGACCTTCTTATTGACGATGGAACACAGAAATTGCATCCGAATTTAATAAAAAAGGCACAATGCTGACTTAAGTACAAGAGGACTGACACTCTAACATTCTATGACTTGAACCTCTCCTGTGAGTCCAGTTTTAGATTCCGATGCTTCACTTCAGGTTTACTGTATCCCTTGGACCTTCTTATTGAGGATGAAACACAGAAATTACATCCAAATTTAATACAAAAGGCACAATGCCGATTTAAGATCAAGGGGACTGACACTCTAACTCTCTATGATTTGAACCTCTCCTGTGAGTCCAGATTTAGATTCCGATGCTTCACTTGAGGTTTACTGTATCCCTTGGACCTTCTTATTGACGATGAAACACAGAAATTGCATCCGAATTTAATACAAAAGGCACAATGCCGACTTAAGTAGAAGAGGACTGACACTCTAACTTTCTATGATTTTAACAACTCCTGTGAGTCTAGTTTAGGATTCCAATGCTTCACTTCAGTTTTACTGTATCCCTTGGACCTTCTTATTGACGATGAAACACAGAAATTGCATCCGAATTTAATACAAAAGGCACAATGCCGACTTAAGCACAAGAGGACTGACTCACTAACTCTCTATGATTTGAACCTATCCTGTGAGTCCAGTTTTAGATTCTGATGCTTCACTTCAGGTTTCCTGTATCCCTAGGACCTTCTTATTGTCGATGAAAAACAGAAATTGCATCCGAATTTAATACAAAAAGAACAATGCCGATTTAAGTACAAGAAGACTGACACTCTCAATCACTATGATTTGAACCTCTCCTGTGAGTCCAGTTTTAGATTCCGATGCTTCACGTCAGGTTTACTGTATCCGTTGGACCTTCTTATTGACGATGAAACACAGAAATTGCATCCACATTTAATACAAAAGGCACAATGCCGACTTAAGTACAAGAGGACTGACACTCTAATTTTCTATGACTTGAACCTCTCCTGTGAGTCCAGTATCAGATTCCGATGCTTCACTTCAGGTTTACTGTATCCCTAGGACCATCTTATTGAAGATGAAACACAGAAATTGCAGCCGAATTTAATACAAAGGGCACAATGCCGACTTAAGTACAAGAGGACTGACACTCTAACTCTCTATGATTTGAACCTCTCCTTTGAGTCCAGTTTTAGATTCCGATGCTTCAATTCAGGTTCCCTGTATCCCTTGGACCTTCCTGTTGACGATGGAAAACAGAAATTGCATTCGAATTTAATACAAAAGGCACAATGCTGACTTAAGTACAAGAGGACTGACACTCTAACATTTTATGACTTGAACCTCTCCTGTGAGTCCAGTTTTAGATTCCGATGCTTCACTTCAGGTTTACTGTAACCCTTGGACCTTCGTATTGAAGATGAAACACAGAAATTGCATCCGAATTTAATACAAAAGGCACAATGCCGACTTAAGTTCAATAGGACTGACACTCTAACTCTCTATGATTTGAACCTCTCCTGTGAGTCCAGTTTTAGCTTCCGATGCTTCACTTCAGGTTTACTGAATCCCTTAGACGTTCTTATTGACGATGAAACACAGAAATTGCATCCAAATTTAATACAAACGGCACAATGCCGACTTAAGTTCAAGAGGACTGAAACTCTAATTTTTATGTGACTTGAATCTCTCCTGTGAGTCCAGTTTTAGATTCAAATGCTTCACTTCAGGTTTACTGTATACCTTGGACCTTCTTATTGAAGATGAAATACAGAAATTGCATCCGAATTTAATACAAAAGGCACAATGCCGTCTTAAGTACAAGAGGACTGACACTCTAACTTTCTATGATTTGAACCTCTCCTGTGAGTCCAGTCTTAGATTCCGATGCTTCACTTCAGGTTTACTGTATCCCTTGGACCTTCTTAATGAAGATGAAACACAGAAATTACATCCAAATTTAATACAAAAGGCACAATGCCGATTTAAGGTCAAGAGGACTGACATTCTAACTCTCTATGATTTGAACCTCTCCTGTGAGTCCAGATTTAGATTCCGATGCTTCACTTCAGGTTTACTGTATCCCTTGGACCTTCTTATTGACGATGAAACACAGAAATTGCATCCGAATTTAATACAAAAGGCACAATGCTGACTTAAGTACAAGAGGACTGAGACTCTAACATTCTATGACTTGATCCTCTCCTGTGAGTCCAGTTTTAGATTCCGATGCTTCACTTCAGGTTTACTGTATCCCTTGGACCTTCTTATTGAAGATGAAACACAGAAATTACATCCAAATTTAATACAAAAGGCACAATGCCGATTTAAGATCAAGAGGACTGACACTCTAACTCTCTATGATTTGAACCTCTCCTGTGAGTGCAGTTTTAGATTCCGATGCTTCACTTCAGGTTTACTGTATCCCTTGGACCTTCTTATTGACGATGAAACACAGAAATTGCATCCGAATTTAATACAAAAGGCACAATGCCGACTTTAGTACAAGAGGACTGAAACTCTAATTTTCTGTGACTTGAATCTCTCCTGTGAGTCCAGTTTTAGATTCAAATGCTTCACTTCAGGTTTACTGTATCCCTTGGACCTTCTTATTGAAGATGAAACACAGAAATTGCATCCGAATTTAATACATAAGGCACAATGCTGACTTAAGTACAAGAGGACTGACACTCTAACATTCTATGACTGGAACCTCTCCTGTGAGTCCAGTTTTAGATTCCGATGCTTCACTTCAGGTTTACTGTATCCCTTGGACCTTCTTATTGAAGATGAAACACAGAAATTACATCCAAATTTAATACAAGAGGCACAATGCCGATTTAAGATCAAGAGGACTGACACTCTAACTCTCTATGATTTGAACCTCTAGTGTGAGTCCAGATTTAGATACCGATGCTTCACTTCAGGTTTACTGTATCACTTGGACCTTCTTATTGACGATGAAACACAGAAATTGCATTCGAATTTAATACAAAAGCCACAATGCCGTCTTAATTACAAGAGGACTGACACACTAACTTTCTATGATTTTAACCACTCCTGTGAGTCTAGTTTAGGATTCCAATGCTTCACTTCAGTTTTACTGTATCCCTTGGACCTTCTTATTGACGATGAAACACAGAAATTGCATCCGAATTTAATACAAAAGGTACAATGCCGACTTAAGCACAAGAAGACGGACTCTCTAACTCTCTATGGTTTGAACCTATCCTGTGAGTCCAGTTTTAGATTCTGATGCTTCACTTCAGGTCTCCTGTATCCCTTGGACCTTCTTATTGACGGTGAAACACAGAAATTGCATCCGAATTTAATACAAAAGGAACAATGCCGACATAAGTACAAGAAGACTGACACTCTTAATCACCATGATTTGAACCTCTCCTGTGAGTCCAGTTTTAGATTCCGATGCTTCACGTCAGGTTTAGTGTATCCCTTGGACCTTCTTATTGACGATGAAACACAGAAATTGCAACCGATTTTAATACAATAGGCACAATACCGACTTAAGTACAAGAGGACTGACACTCTAACTATCTATGATTTGATCCTCTCCTGTGAGTCCAGTTTTAGATTCCGATGCTTCACTTCAGGTTTACTGTATCCCTTGGACCTTCTGATTGACGATGAAACACAGAAATTGCATCCGAATTTAATACAAAATGCACAATGCCGACTTTAGTACAAGAGGACTGACACTCTAACTCTCTATGATTTTAACCCCTCCTGTGAGTCCAGTTTTAGATTCCGATGCTTCACTTCAGGTTTACTGTAACCCTTGGACCTTCTTATTGAAGATGAAACACAGAAATTGCATCCAAATTTAATACAAAAGGCACAATGCTGACATAAGTAGAAGAGGACTGACACTCTAACTTTCTATGACTTGAAAATCTCCTGTGAGTCCACTTTCAGATTCCGATGCTTCACTTCAGGTTTACTGTACCCCTTGGACCTTCTTATTGACGATGAAACACAGAAATTGAATCCGAATTTAATACAAAAGGCACAATGCGACTTAAGTACAAGAGGACTGACACTCTAACTTTCTATGATTTGAACCACTCCTGTGAGTCCAGTTTAAGATTCCGATACATCACTTCAGGTTTACTGTATCCCTTGGACCTTCTTATTGATGATGAAACACAGAAATTGCATCCGAATTTAATACAAAAGGCACAATGGCGACTTATGTACAAGAGGACTGACACTTTAACTCTCTATGATTTGAACGTCACCTGTGAGTCCAGTTTTAGATTCCGATGCTTCACTTCAGGTTTACTGTATCCCTTGGACCTTCTCATTGACGATGAAACACAGAAATTGCACACGAATTTAATACAAAAGGCACAATGCCGACTTAAGTACAAGAGGACTGACACCCTAACTTTCTATGATTTGAACCACTCCTGTGAGTCCACTTTTAGATTCCGATGCTTCACTTCTGGTTTACTGTATCCCTTGGACCTTCTTATCGACGATGAAACACAGAGAATGCATCCGAAATTAATACAAAAGGCACAATGCCGACTTAAGAAGAAGAGGACAGACACTCTAACTTTCGATGATTTGAACCTCTCCTGTGTGTCCAGTTTTAGATTCCGTTGCTTCACATCAGGTTTACTGTATCCCTTGGACCTTCTCATTGATGATGAAACACAGAAATTACATCCGAATTCAATACTAAAGGCTCAATACCGACTTAAGTACAAGAGGACTGACACTCTAACCCTCTATGATTTGAACCTCTCCTGTGAGTCCAGTTTCAGATTCAAATCCTTCACTTCAGGTTTACTGTATAACTTGGACCTTCTTATTGACGATGAAACTCAGAAATTGCATCCGAGTTTAATACAAAATGCACAATGCCGACCTTAGTACAAGAGGACTGACACTCTAACTTTATATGATTTGAACCTCTCCTGTGAGCCCAGTTTTAGATTCCGATGCTTCACATCATGTTTACTGTATCCCTTGGGCCTTCTTATTCACGGTGAAACAGAGAAATTGCTTCCAAATTAAATACAAAAGGCACAATGCCAACTTAAGTACAAGAGGACCGACACTCTAACTTTCTATGATTTGAGCCTCTCCTGTGAGTCCAGTTTTAGATTCAGATGCTTCACTTCAGGTTTACTGTATCCCATGGACCTTCTTATTGACGATGAAAAACAGAAATTGCATCCGAATTTAATACAAAAGGCACTATGCCGACTTAAGTACAAGAGGACTGACACTCTAACTTTCTATGATTTCAACCTCTCCTGTGAGTCCAGTTTTGGATTCCGATACTTCACATCAGGTTTACTGTATCTCTCGGACCTTCTTATTGATGATGGAACACAGAAAATACGTCCGAATTCAATACAAAAGCACAATACCGACTTAAGTACAATAGGACTGACACTCTAACTCTCTATGATTGGAACCTCTCCTGTGAGTCCAGTATTAGATTCCGACGCTTGACTTCAGGTCTACTGTATCCATTGCACCTTCTTATTGACGATGAAACACAGAAATTGCATCCAAATTTAATACAAAAGGCACAATGCCGACTTAAGTACAAGAGGACTGACACTCTAACTTTCTATGATTTGAACCTCTTCTGTGAGTCCAGTTTTAGATTCCGATGCTTCACATCAGGTTTACTGTATCTCTCATACCTTCTTATTGATGATGAAACACAGAAAATACATCCGAATTCAATACAAAAGCACAATACCGACTTAAGTACAAGAGGACTGACACTCTAACTCTCTATGATTTGAACCTCTCCTGTGAGTCCAGTTTTAGATTACGATGCTTCACTTCAGGTTTACTGTATCCCTTGGACCTTCTTATTGACGATGAAACACAGAAATTGCATCTGAATTTAATACAAAAGGCACAATGCCGACTTAAGTACAAGAGGACTAACACTCTAACTTTCTATGATTTGAACCACTCCTGTGAGGCCAGTTTTTGATTCCGATGTTTCAATTCAGGTTTATTGTAGGCCTTGGACCCTCTTATTGACGATGAAACACAGAAATTGCATCCAAATTTAATCCAAAAGGCACAATGCCGACTTAAGTACAAGAAGACTGACACTCTAACTTTCTTTGATTTGAACCACTCCTGTGAGTCCAGTTTTAGATTCCGATGCTTCACTTTAGGTTTACTGTATCTCTTGGACCTTCTAATTGAGGATGAAACACAGATATTGCATCCGAATTTAATACAGAAGGCACAATGCCGACTTAAGTTCAAGAGGACTGACACTCTTACTCTCCATGATTTGAACCTCTCCTGTGAGTCCAGTTTTAGATTCCGATGCTTCACTTCAGGTTTACTGTATCCCTTGGACCTTCTTATTGACGATGAAACACAGAAATTGCATCCAAATTCAATACAAAAATCACAATGCCGACTTAAGTACAAGAGGACTGACACTCTAACTCTCTATGATTTAAACCTTTCCCGTGGGTACAGTTTTATATTCCGATGCTTCACTTCAGGTTTACCGTATCCCTTGGACCTTCTTATTGACGATGAAACACAGAAATTGCATCCGAATTTATTACAAAAGGCACAATGCCGACTTAAGTACAAGAGGACTGACACTCTAACTTTCTATGATTTGAACCTCTCCTGTGAGTCCAGTTTTAGATTCCGATGCTTCACTTCAGGTTTACTGTATCCCTTGAACCTTCTTATTGACGATGAAACACAGAAATTGCATCCGAATTTAATACAAAAGGCACAATGCCGACTTAAGTACAAGAGGACTGACACCCTATTTTTCTATGATTTGAACGTCTCCTGTGAGTCCAGTCTTAGATTCCGATGCTTCACTTCATTTTTACTGTATCGCTTGGACCTTCTTATTGACGATGAAACACAGAAATTGCATCCGAATTTAATACAAAAGGCACAATGCCGATCTAATTACAAGTGGACTGACACTCTCACATTCTATGATTTGAACCTCTCCTGTGAGTCCAGTTGTAGATTCCGATGCTACACTTCAGGTTTACTGTATCCCTTAGACCTTCTTATTGACGATGAAACACAGAAATTGCATCCAAACTTAATACAGAATGCACAATGCCGACTTAAGCACAAGAGGACTAACACTCTAACTTTCTATCATTTGAACCTCTCCTGTGAGTCCAGTTTTAGATTGCGATGCTTCACTTCAGGTTTACTGTTTCCCTTGGACCTTCTTATTGACGATGAAACAAAGAAATTGCATCCGAATGTAATACAAAAGGCACAATGCCGACTAAAGTACAAGAGGAATGACACTCTTACTTTCTATGATTTGAACCTCTCCTGTGAGTCCAGTTTTAGATTCCGATGCTTCACTTCAGGTTTACTGTTTCCCTTGGACCTTCTTATTGACGATGAAACAAAGAATTTGCATCCGAATTTAATACAAAAGGCACAATGCCGACTTAAGTACAAGAGGACTGACACTGTTACTTTCTATGATTTGAACCTCTCCTGTGAGTCCAGTTTTAGATTCCGATGCTTCACTTCAGGTTTACTGTTTCCCTTGGACCTTCTTATTGACGATGAAACAAAGAAATTGCATCCGAATTTAATACAAAAGGCACAATGCCGACTTAAGTACAAGAGGACTGGCACTCTTACATTCTATGATTTGAACCTCTCCTGTGAGTCCAGTTTTAGATTCCGATGCTTCATTTCAGGTTTTAATGTATCCCTTGGACCATCTTATTGAAGATGAAACACAGAAATAGCATCCAAATTTAATACAAAAGGCACAATGATGACTTAAATACAACAGGACTGACACTCTAACTCTCTATGATTTGAACCTCTCCTGTGAGTCCTGTTTTAGATTCCGATGCTTCACTTCAGGTTTACTGTAACCCTAGGACCGTCTTATTGACGATGAAACACAGAAATTGCATCCGAATTTAATACAAAAGGCAAAATGCCGACTTAAGTACAAGGGGACTGACACTCTGACTCTCTTTGATTTGAACCTCTCCTGTGAGTCCAGTTTTAGATCCCGATGCTTCACATCAGGTTTACTGTATCCCTTGGACCTTCTTATTGATGATGAAACACAGAAATTACATCCGAATTCAATACAAAAGGCACAATACCGACTTAAGTACAAGAGGACTGACACTCTTACCCTCTATGATTTGAACCTCTCCTGTGAGTCCAGTTTTAGATTCCGATGCTTCACTTCAGGTTTACTGTATACCTTGCACCTTCTCATTGACGTTGAAACACAGAAATTGTATCCAAATTTAATACAAAAAGCACAATGTCGACTTAAGTACAAGAGGACTGACACTCCAACTCTCTATGATTTGAACCTCTCCTGTGAGTCCAGACTTAGATTCCGATGCTTCACTTCATGTTGCCTGTATCCTTTGGACCTTCTTATTGACGATGAAACACAGAAATTGCATCCGAATTTAATACAAAAGGCACAATGCCGACTTAAGTTCAAGAGGACTGACCCTCTCACTCTCTATGATTTGAACCTCTCCTGTGAGTCCAGTTTTAGATCCCGATGCTTCACTTCAGGTTTACTGTATCCCTTAGACCTTCTTATTGACGATGAAACACAGAAATTGCATCCAAATTAAATACAAAAGGAACAATGCCGACTTAAGTACAAGAGGACTGACACTCTAATTTTCTATGATTTGAACCTCTCCTGTGAGTCCAGTCTTAGATTCCGATGTTTCACATCAGGTTAACTGTATCTCTCGGACCTTCTTATTGATGATGAAACACAGAAATTACATCCGAATACAATACAAAAGGCACAATACCGACTTAAGTACAAGAGGACTGACACTCTAACTCACTATGATTTGAACCTCTCCTGTGAGTCCAGTTTAAGATTCCGATGCTTCACTTCAGGTTTACTGTATCCCTTGGACCTTCTTATTGACTATGAATCACAGAAATTGCATCCGAATTTAATACAAAAGGCACAATGCCGACTTAAGTACAAGAGGACTGTCACTCTAACTCTCTATGATTTGAACCTCTACTGTGAGTCCAGTTTTAGATTCCGATGCTTCACTTCAGATTTACTGTATCCCTTGGACCTTCTTATTGATGATGGAACACAGAAATTGCATCCGAATTTAATACAAAAGGCACAATGCTGACTTAAGTACAAGAGGACTGACACTCTAACATTCTATGACTTGAACCTCTCCTGTGAGTCCAGTTTTAGATTCCGATGCTTCACTTCAGGTTTACTGTATCCCTTGGACCTTCTTATTGAAGATGAAACACAGAAATTACATCCAAATTTAATACAAAAGGCACAATGCCGATTTAAGATCAAGGGGACTGACACTCCAACTCTCTATGATCTGAACCTCTCCTGTGAGTCCAGATTTAGATTCCGACGCTTCACATGAGGTTTACTGTATCCCTTGGACCTTCTTATTGACGATGAAACACAGAAATTGCATCCAAACTTAATACAGAATGCACAATGCCGACTTAAGCACAAGAGGACTGACACTCTAGCTTCCTATCATTTGAACCTCTCCTGTGAGTTCAGTTTTAGATTGCGATGCTTCACTTTAGGTTTACTGTATGTCTTGGACCTTCTTATTGAGGATGAAACACAGATATTGCATCCGAATTTAATACAAAAGGCACAATGCCGACTTAAGTACAAGAGGACTGACACTCTATTTTTCTATGATTTGAACGTCTCCTGTGAGTCCAGTCTTAGATTCCGATGCTTCACTTCATTTTTACTGTATCACTTGGACCTTCTTATTGACGATGAAACACAGAAATTGCATCCGAATTTAATACAAAAGGCACAATGCCGACTTAAGCACAAGGGGACTGACTCTCTAACTCTCTATGATTTGAACCTATCCTGTGAGTCCAGTTTTAATTTCTGATGCTTCACTTCAGGTTTCCTGTATACCTTGGACCTTCTTATTGACGATGAAACACAGAAATTGCATCCGAATTTATTACAAAAGGCACAATGCCGACTTAAGTACAAGAGGACTGACACTCTAACTTTCTATGATTTGAACCTCTCCTGTGAGTCCAGTTTTAGATTCCGATGCCTCACTTCAGGTTTACTGTATCCCTTGAACCTTCTTATTGACGATGAAACACAGAAATTGCATCCGAATTTAATACAAAAGGCACAATGCCGACTTAAGTACAAGAGGACTGACACTCTATTTTTCTATGATTTGAACGTCTCCTGTGAGTCCAGTCTTAGATTCCGATGCTTCACTTCATTTTTACTGTATCGCTTGGACCTTCTTATTGACGATGAAACACAGAAATTGCATCCGAATTTAATACAAAAGGCACAATGCCGATCTAATTACAAGTGGACTGACACTCTCACTTTCTATGATTTGAACCTCTCCTGTGAGTCCAGTTTTAGATTCCGATGCTACACTTCAGGTTTACTGTATCCCTTAGACCTTCTTATTGACGATGAAACACAGAAATTGCATCCAAACTTAATACAGAATGCACAATGCCGACTTAAGCACAAGAGGACTGACACTCTAGCTTCCTATCATTTGAACCTCTCCTGTGAGTTCAGTTTTAGATTGCGATGCTTCACTTTAGGTTTACTGTATGTCTTGGACCTTCTTATTGAGGATGAAACACAGATATTGCATCCGAATTTAATACAGAAGGCACAATGCCGACTTAAGTTCAAGAGGACTGACACTCTTACTCTCCATGATTTGAACCTCTCCTGTGAGTCCAGTTTTAGATTCCGATGCTTCACTTCAGGTTTACTGTTTCCCTTGGACCTTCTTATTGACGATGAAACAAAGAAATTGCATCCGAATGTAATACAAAAGGCACAATTTCGACTTAAGTACAAGAGGAATGACACTCTTACTTTCTATGATTTGAACCTCTCCTGTGAGTCCAGTTTTAGATTCCGATGCTTCAGTTCAGGTTTACTGTTTCCCTTGGACCTTCTTATTGACGATGAAACAAAGAAATTGCATCCGAATTTAATACAAAAGGCACAATGCCGACTTAAGTACAAGAGGACTGACACTGTTACTTTCTATGATTTGAACCTCTCCTGTGAGTCCAGTTTTAGATTCTGATGCTTCACTTCAGGTTTCCTGTATACCTTGGACCTTCTTATTGACGATGAAACACAGAAATTGCATCCGAATTTATTACAAAAGGCACAATGCCGACTTAAGTACAAGAGGACTGACACTCTAACTTTCTATGATTTGAACCTCTCCTGTGAGTCCAGTTTTAGATTCCGATGCCTCACTTCAGGTTTACTGTATCCCTTGAACCTTCTTATTGACGATGAAACACAGAAATTGCATCCGAATTTAATACAAAAGGCACAATGCCGACTTAAGTACAAGAGGACTGACACTCTATTTTTCTATGATTTGAACGTCTCCTGTGAGTCCAGTCTTAGATTCCGATGCTTCACTTCATTTTTACTGTATCGCTTGGACCTTCTTATTGACGATGAAACACAGAAATTGCATCCGAATTTAATACAAAAGGCACAATGCCGATCTAATTACAAGTGGACTGACACTCTCACTTTCTATGATTTGAACCTCTCCTGTGAGTCCAGTTTTAGATTCCGATGCTACACTTCAGGTTTACTGTATCCCTTAGACCTTCTTATTGACGATGAAACACAGAAATTGCATCCAAACTTAATACAGAATGCACAATGCCGACTTAAGCACAAGAGGACTGACACTCTAGCTTCCTATCATTTGAACCTCTCCTGTGAGTTCAGTTTTAGATTGCGATGCTTCACTTTAGGTTTACTGTATGTCTTGGACCTTCTTATTGAGGATGAAACACAGATATTGCATCCGAATTTAATACAGAAGGCACAATGCCGACTTAAGTTCAAGAGGACTGACACTCTTACTCTCCATGATTTGAACCTCTCCTGTGAGTCCAGTTTTAGATTCCGATGCTTCACTTCAGGTTTACTGTTTCCCTTGGACCTTCTTATTGACGATGAAACAAAGAAATTGCATCCGAATGTAATACAAAAGGCACAATTTCGACTTAAGTACAAGAGGAATGACACTCTTACTTTCTATGATTTGAACCTCTCCTGTGAGTCCAGTTTTAGATTCCGATGCTTCAGTTCAGGTTTACTGTTTCCCTTGGACCTTCTTATTGACGACTAAACAAAGAAATTGCATCCGAATTTAATACAAAAGGCACAATGCCGACTTAAGTACAAGAGGACTGACACTGTTACTTTCTATGATTTGAACCTCTCCTGTGAGTCCAGTTTTAGATTCTGATGCTTCACTTCAGGTTTCCTGTATACCTTGGACCTTCTTATTGACGATGAAACACAGAAATTGCATCCGAATTTATTACAAAAGGCACAATGCCGACTTAAGTACAAGAGGACTGACACTCTAACTTTCTATGATTTGAACCTCTCCTGTGAGTCCAGTTTTAGATTCCGATGCTTCACTTCAGGTTTACTGTATCCCTTGAACCTTCTTATTGACGATGAAACACAGAAATTGCATCCGAATTTAATACAAAAGGCACAATGCCGACTTAAGTACAAGAGGACTGACACTCTATTTTTCTATGATTTGAACGTCTCCTGTGAGTCCAGTCTTAGATTCCGATGCTTCACTTCATTTTTACTGTATCGCTTGGACCTTCTTATTGACGATGAAAGACAGAAATTGCATCCGAATTTAATACAAAAGGCACAATGCCGATCTAATTACAAGTGGACTGACACTCTCACTTTCTATGATTTGAACCTCTCCTGTGAGTCCAGTTTTAGATTCCGATGCTACACTTCAGGTTTACTGTATCCCTTAGACCTTCTTATTGACGATGAAACACAGAAATTGCATCCAAACTTAATACAGAATGCACAATGCCGACTTAAGCACAAGAGGACTGACACTCTAACTTTCTATCATTTGAACCTCTCCTGTGAGTCCAGTTTTAGATTGCGATGCTTCACTTCAGGTTTACTGTTTCCCTTGGACCTTCTTATTGACGATGAAACAAAGAAATTGCATCCGAATGTAATACAAAAGGCACAATGCCGACTTAAGTACAAGAGGAATGACACTCTTCCTTTCTATGATTTGAACCTCTCCTGTGAGTCCAGTTTTAGATTCCGATGCTTCACTTCAGGTTTACTGTTTCCCTTGGACCTTCTTATTGACGATGAAACAAAGAAATTGCATCCGAATTTAATACAAAAGGCACAATGCCGACTTAAGTACAAGAGGACTGACACTGTTACTTTCTATGATTTGAACCTCTCCTGTGAGTCCAGTTTTAGATTCCGATGCTTCACTTCAGGTTTACTGTTTCCCTTGGACCTTCTTATTGATGATGAAACAAAGAAATTGCATCCGAATTTAATACAAAAGGCACAATGCCGACTTAAGTACAAGAGGACTGACACTCTAATTTTCTATGATTTGAACCTCTCCTGTGAGTCCAGTCTTAGATTCCGATGCTTCACATCAGGTTAACTGTATCTCTCGGACCTTCTTATTGATGATGAAACACAGAAATTACATCCGAATACAATACAAAAGGCACAATACCGACTTAAGTACAAGAGGACTGACACTCTAACTTTCTATGATTTTAACCACTCCTGTGAGTCTAGTTTAGGATTCCAATGCTTCACTTCAGTTTTACTGTATCCCTTGGACCTTCTTATTGACGATGAAACACAGAAATTGCATCCGAATTTAATACAAAGGGCACAATGCCGACTTAAGTAGAAGAGGACTGACACTCTAACTTTCTATGATTTTAACCACTCCTGTGAGTCTAGTTTAGGATTCCAATGCTTCACTTCAGTTTTACTGTATCCCTTGGACCTTCTTATTGACGATGAAACACAGAAATTGCATCCGAATTTAATACAAAGGGCACAATGACGACTTAAGCACAAGAGGACTGACTCTCTAACTCTCTATGATTTGAACCTATCCTGTGAGTCCAGTTTTAGATTCTGATGCTTCACTTCAGATTTACTGTATCCCTTGAACCTTCTTATTGACGATGAAACACAGAAATTGCATCCGAATTTAATACAAAAGGCACAATGCCGACTTAAGTACAAGAGGACTGACACTCTATTTTTCTATGATTTGAACGTCTCCTGTGAGTCCAGTCTTAGATTCCGATGCTTCACTTCATTTTTACTGTATCGCTTGGACCTTCTTATTGACGATGAAACACAGAAATTGCATCCGAATTTAATACAAAAGGCACAATGCCGATCTAATTACAAGTGGACTGACACTCTCACTTTCTATGATTTGAACCTCTCCTGTGAGTCCAGTTTTAGATTCCGATGCTACACTTCAGGTTTACTGTATCCCTTAGACCTTCTTATTGACGATGAAACACAGAAATTGCATCCAAACTTAATACAGAATGCACAATGCCGACTTAAGCACCAGAGGACTGACACTCTAACTTTCTATCATTTGAACCTCTCCTGTGAGTCCAGTTTTAGACTCCGATGCTTCACTTCAGGTTTCCTGTATCCCTTGGACCTTCTTATTGATGATGGACTACAGAAATTGCATCCGAATTTAATACAAAAGGCACAATGCTCACTTAAGTACAAGAGGATTGACACTCTAAAATTCTATGACTTGAACCTCTCCTGTGAGTCCAGTTTTAGATTACGATGCTTCACTTCAGGTTTACTGTATCCCTTGGACCTTCTTATTGAAGATGAAACACAGAAATTACATCCAAATTTATTACAAAAAGCACAATGTCGACTTAAGTTCAAGAGGACTGACACTCTCACTCTCTATGATTTTAACCTCTCCTGTGAGTCCAGTTTTAGATCCCGATGCTTCACTTCAGGTTTACTGTATCCCTTAGACCTTCTTATTGACGATGAAACTCAGAAATTGCATCCAAATTAAATACAAAAGGAACAATGCCGACTTAAGTACCAGAGGACTGACACTCTAATTTTCTATGATTTGAACCTCTCCTGTGAGTCCAGTCTTAGATTCCGATGCTTCACTTCAGGTTTACTGAATCCCTTAGACGTTCTTATTGACGATGAAACACAGAAATTGCATCCAAATTTAATACAAACGGCACAATGCCGACTTAAGTACAAGAGGACTGAAACTCTAATTTTTATGTGACTTGAATCTCTCCTGTGAGTCCAGTTTTAGATTCAAATGCTTCACTTCAGGTTTACTGTATCCCTTGGACCTTCTTATTGAAGATGAAACACAGAAATTGCATCCGAATTTAATACAAAAGGCACAATGCCGTCTTAAGTACAAGAGGACTGACACTCTAACTTTCTATGATTTGAACCTCTCCTGTGAGTCAAGTATTAGATTTCGACGCTTGACTTCAGGTCTACTGTATCCCTTGGACCTTCTTATTGACGATGAAACACAGAAATTGCAGCCAAATTTAATACAAAAGGCACAATGCCGACTTAAGTACAAGAGGACTGACACTCTAACTTTCTATGATTTGAACCTCTCCTGTGAGTCCAGTTTTAGATTCCGATGCTTCACATCAGGTTTACTGTATCTCTCATACCTTCTTATTGATGATGAAACACAGAAAATACATCCGAATTCAATACAAAAGCACAATACCGACTTAAGTACAAGAGGACTGACACTCTAACTCTCTATGATTTGAACCTCTCCTGTGAGTCCAGTTTTAGATTACGATGCTTCACTTCAGGTTTACTGTATCCCTTGGACCTTCTTATTGACGATGAAACACAGAAATTGCATCCAAACTTAATACAGAATGCACAATGCCGACTTAAGCACAAGAGGACTGACACTCTAGCTTCCTATCATTTGAACCTCTCCTGTGAGTTCAGTTTTAGATTGCGATGCTTCACTTTAGGTTTACTGTATCTCTTGGACCTTCTTATTGAGGATGAAACACAGATATTGCATCCGAATTTAATACAGAAGGCACAATGCCGACTTAAGTTCAAGAGGACTGACACTCTTACTCTCCATGATTTGAACCTCTCCTGTGAGTCCAGTTTTAGATTCCGATGCTTCACTTCAGGTTTACTGTTTCCCTTGGACCTTCTTATTGACGATGAAACAAAGAAATTGCATCCGAATGTAATACAAAAGGCACAATTTCGACTTAAGTACAAGAGGAATGACACTCTTACTTTCTATGATTTGAACCTCTCCTGTGAGTCCAGTTTTAGATTCCGATGCTTCAGTTCAGGTTTACTGTTTCCCTTGGACCTTCTTATTGACGATGAAACAAAGAAATTGCATCCGAATTTAATACAAAAGGCACAATGCCGACTTAACTACAAGAGGACTGACACTGTTACTTTCTATGATTTGAACCTCTCCTGTGAGTCCAGTTTTAGATTCTGATGCTTCACTTCAGGTTTCCTGTATACCTTGGACCTTCTTATTGACGATGAAACACAGAAATTGCATCCGAATTTATTACAAAAGGCACAATGCCGACTTAAGTACAAGAGGACTGACACTCTAACTTTCTATGATTTGAACCTCTCCTGTGAGTCCAGTCTTAGATTCCGATGCTTCACTTCATTTTTACTGTATCGCTTGGACCTTCTTATTGACGATGAAACACAGAAATTGCATCCGAATTTAATACAAAAGGCACAATGCCGATCTAATTACAAGTGGACTGACACTCTCACTTTCTATGATTTGAACCTCTCCTGTGAGTCCAGTTTTAGATTCCGATGCTACACTTCAGGTTTACTGTATCCCTTAGACCTTCTTATTGACGATGAAACACAGAAATTGCATCCAAACTTAATACAGAATGCACAATGCCGACTTAAGCACAAGAGGACTGACACTCTAACTTTCTATCATTTGAACCTCTCCTGTGAGTCCAGTTTTAGATTGCGATGCTTCACTTCAGGTTTACTGTTTCCCTTGGACCTTCTTATTGACGATGAAACAAAGAAATTGCATCCGAATGTAATACAAAAGGCACAATGCCGACTTAAGTACAAGAGGAATGACACTCTTACTTTCTATGATTTGAACCTCTCCTGTGAGTCCAGTTTTAGATTCCGATGCTTCACTTCAGGTTTACTGTTTCCCTTGGACCTTCTTATTGACGATGAAACAAAAAAATTGCATCCGAATTTAATACAAAAGGCACAATGCCGACTTAAGTACAAGAGGACTGACACTCTTACTTTCTATGATTTGTACCTCTCCTGTGAGTCCAGTTTTTGATTCCGATGCTTCATTTCAGGTTTTAATGTATCCCTTGGACCATCTTATTGAAGATGAAACACAGAAATAGCATCCAAATTTAATACAAAAGGCACAAAGATGACTTAAATACAACAGGACTGACACTCTAACTCTCTATGATTTGAACCTCTCCTGTGAGTGCTGTTTTAGATTCCGATGCTTCACTTCAGGTTTACTGTAACCCTAGGACCTTCTAATTGACGATGAAACACAGAAATTGCATCCGAATTTAATACAAAAGGCAAAATGCCGACTTAAGTACAAGGGGACTGACACTCTAACTCTCTTTGATTTGAACCTCTCCTGTGAGTCCAGTTTTAGATCCCGATGCTTCACATCAGGTTTACTGTATCCCTTGGACCTTCTTATTGATGATGAAACACAGAAATTACATCCGAATTCAATACAAAAGGCACAATACCGACTTAAGTACAAGAGGACTGACACTCTTACCCTCTATGATTTGAACCTCTCCTGTGAGTCCAGTTTTAGATTCCGATGCTTCACTTCAGGTTTACTGTTTACCTTGCTGCTTCTCATTGACGTTGAAACACAGAAATTGCATCCAAATTTAATACAAAAAGCACAATGTCGACTTAAGTACAAGAGGACTGACTTTCCAACTCTCTATGATTTGAACCTCTCCTGTGAGTCCAGACTTAGATTCCGATGCTTCACTTCATGTTGCCTGTATCCCTTGGACCTTCTTATTGACGATGAAACACAGAAATTGCATCCGAATTTAATACAAAAGGCACAATGCCGACTTAAGTTCAAGAGGACTGACTCTCTCACTCTCTATGATTTGAACCTCTCCTGTGAGTCCAGTTTTAGATCCCGATGCTTCACTTCAGGTTTACTGTATCCCTTAGACCTTCTTATTGACGATGAAACACAGAAATTGCATCCAAATTAAATACAAAACGAACAATGCCGACTTAAGTACAAGAGGACTGACACTCTAATTTTCTATGATTTGAACCTCTCCTGTGAGTCCAGTCTTAGATTCCGATGCTTCACATCAGGTTAACTGTATCTCTCGGACCTTCTTATTGATGATGAAACACAGAAATTACATCCGAATACAATACAAAAGGCACAATACCGACTTAAGTACAAGAGGACTGACACTCTAACTCACTATGATTTGAACCTCTCCTGTGAGTCCAGTTTTAGATTCCGATGCTTCACTTCAGGTTTACTGTATCCCTTGGACCTTCTTATTGACTATGAATCACAGAAATTGCATCCGAATTTAATACAAAAGGCACAATGCCGACTTAAGTACAAGAGGACTGTCACTCTAACTCTCTATGATTTGAACCTCTACTGTGAGTCCAGTTTTAGATTCCGATGCTTCACTTCAGATTTACTGTATCCCTTGGACCTTCTTATTGACGATGGAACCCAGAAATTGCATCCGAATTTAATACAAAAGGCACAATGCTGACTTAAGTACAAGAGGACTGACACTCTAATATTCTATGACTTGAACCTCTCCTGTAAGTCCAGTTTTAGATTCCGATGCTTCACTTCAGGTTTACTGTATTCCTTGGACCTTCTTATTGAAGATGAAACACAGAAATTACATCCAAATTTAATACAAAAGGCACAATGCCGATTTAAGATCAAGGGGACTGACACTCCAACTCTCTATGATTTGAACCTCTCCTGTGAGTCCAGATTTAGATTCCGATGCTTCACTTGAGGTTTACTGTATCACTTGGACCTTCTTATTGACGATGAAACACAGAAATTGCATCCGAATTTAATACAAATGGCACAATGCCGACTTAAGCACAAGAGGACTGACTCTCTAACTCTCTATGATTTGACAGTATCCTGTGAGTCCAGTTTTAGATTCTGATGCTTCACTTCAGGTTTCCTGTATCCCTTGGACCTTCTTATTGACGATGAAAAACAGAAATTGCATCCGAATTTAATACAAAAGGAACAATGCCGACATAAGTACAAGAAGACTGACACTCTCAATCACTATGATTTGAACCTCTCCTGTGAGTCCAGTTTTAGATTCCGATGCTTCACGTCAGGTTTACTGTATCCGTTGGACCTTCTTATTGACGATGAAACACAGAAATTGCATTCAAATTTAATACAAAAGGCACAATGCCGACTTAAGTACAAGAGGACTGACACTCTAATTTTCTATGACTTCAACCTCTCCTGTGAGTCCAGTTTTAGATTCCGATGCTTCACTTCAGGTTTACGGTATCCCTAGGACCATCTTATTGAAGATGAAACACAGAAATTGCAGCCGAATTTAATACAAAGGGCACAATGCCGACTTAAGTACAAGAGGACTGAAACTCTAATTTTTATGTGACTTGAATCTCTCCTGTGAGTCCAGTTTTAGATTCAAATGCTTCACTTCAGGTTTACTGTATCCCTTGGACCTTCTTATTGAAGATGAAACACAGAAATTGCATCCGAATTTAATAAAAAAGGCACAATGCCGTCTTAAGTACAAGAGGACTGACACTCTAGCTTTCTATGATTTGAACCTCTCCTGTGAGTCCAGTTTTAGACTCCGATGCTTCACTTCAGGTTTCCTGTATCCCTTGGACCTTCTTATTGATGATGGAACACAGAAATTGCATCCGAATTTAATACAAAAGGCACAATGCTCACTTAAGTACAAGAGGATTGACACTCTAAAATTCTATGACTTGAACCTCTCCTGTGAGTCCAGTTTTAGATTACGATGCTTCACTTCAGGTTTACTGTATCCCTTGGACCTTCTTATTGACGATGAAACACAGAAATTGCATCCGAATTTAATACAAATGGCACAATGCCGACTTAAGCACAAGAGGACTGACTCTCTAACTCTCTATGATTTGAACCTATCCTGTGAGTCCAGTTTTAGATTCTGATGCTTCACTTCAGGTTTCCTGTATCCCTTGGACCTTCTTATTGACGATGAAAAACAGAAATTGCATCCGAATTTAATACAAAAGGAACAATGCCGACTTAAGTACAAGAAGACTGACACTCTCAATCACTATGATTTGAACCTCTCCTGTGAGTCCAGTTTTAGATTCCGATGCTTCACGTCAGGTTTACTGTATCCGTTGGACCTTCTTATTGACGATGAAACACAGAAATTGCATTCAAATTTAATACAAAAGGCACAATGCCGACTTAAGTACAAGAGGACTGACACTCTAATTTTCTATGACTTGAACCTCTCCTGTGAGTCCAGTTTTAGATTCCGATGCTTCACTTCAGGTTTACGGTATCCCTAATACCATCTTATTGAAGATGAAACACAGAAATTGCAGCCGAATTTAATACAAAGGGCACAATGCCGACTTAAGTACAAGAGGACTGACACTCTAACTCTCTATGATTTGAACCTCTCCTTTGAGTCCAGTTTTAGATTCCGATGCTTCAATTCAGGTTCCGTGTATCCCTTGGACCTTCTTGTTGACGATGGAAAACAGAAATTGCATTCGAATTTAATACAAAAGGCACAATGCTGACTTAAGTACTGGAGGACTGACACTCTAACATTCTATGACTTGAACCTCTCCTGTGAGTCCAGTTTTAGATTCCGATGCTTCACTTCAGGTTTACTGTAACCCTTGGACCTTCGTATTGAAGATGAAACACAGAAATTGCATCCGAATTTAATACAAAAGACACAATGCCGACTTAAGTTCAATAGGACTGACACTCTAACTCTCTATGATTTGAACCTCTCCTGTGAGTCCAGTTTTAGATTCCGATGCTACACTTCAGGTTTACTGTATCCCTTAGACCTTCTTATTGACGATGAAACACAGAAATTGCATCCAAACTTAATACAGAATGCACAATGCCGACTTAAGCACAAGAGGACTGACACTCTAACTTTCTATCATTTGAACCTCTCCTGTGAGTCCAGTTTTAGATTGCGATGCTTCACTTCAGGTTTACTGTTTCCCTTGGACCTTCTTATTGACGATGAAACAAAGAAATTGCATCCGAATGTAATACAAAAGGCACAATGCCGACTTAAGTACAAGAGGAATGACACTCTTACTTTCTATGATTTGAACCTCTCCTGTGAGTCCAGTTTTAGATTCCGATGCTTCACTTCAGGTTTACTGTTTCCCTTGGACCTTCTTATTGACGATGAAACAAAGAAATTGCATCCGAATTTAATACAAAAGGCACAATGCCGACTTAAGTACAAGAGGACTGACACTCTTACTTTCTATGATTTGTACCTCTCCTGTGTGTCCAGTTTTTGATTCCGATGCTTCATTTCAGGTTTTAATGTATCCCTTGGACCATCTTATTGAAGATGAAACACAGAAATAGCATCCAAATTTAATACAAAAGGCACAATGATGACTTAAATACAACAGGACTGACACTCTAACTCTCTATGATTTGAACCTCTCCTGTGAGTGCTGTTTTAGATTCCGATGCTTCACTTCAGGTTTACTGTAACCCTAGGACCTTCTAATTGACGATGAAACACAGAAATTGCATCCGAATTTAATACAAAAGGCAAAATGCCGACTTAAGTACAAGGGGACTGACACTCTAACTCTCTTTGATTTGAACCTCTCCTGTGAGTCCAGTTTTAGATCCCGATGCTTCACATCAGGTTTACTGTATCCCTTGGACCTTCTTATTGATGATGAAACACAGAAATTACATCCGAATTCAATACAAAAGGCACAATACCGACTTAAGTACAAGAGGACTGACACTCTTACCCTCTATGATTTGAACCTCTCCTGTGAGTCCAGTTTTAGATTCCGATGCTTCACTTCAGGTTTACTGTATACCTTGCTGCTTCTCATTGACGTTGAAACACAGAAATTGCATCCAAATTTAATACAAAAAGCACAATGTCGACTTAAGTACAAGAGGACTGACTTTCCAACTCTCTATGATTTGAACCTCTCCTGTGAGTCCAGACTTAGATTCCGATGCTTCACTTCATGTTGCCTGTATCCCTTGGACCTTCTTATTGACGATGAAACACAGAAATTGCATCCGAATTTAATACAAAAGGCACAATGCCGACTTAAGTTCAAGAGGACTGACTCTCTCACTCTCTATGATTTGAACCTCTCCTGTGAGTCCAGTTTTAGATCCCGATGCTTCACTTCAGGTTTACTGTATCCCTTAGACCTTCTTATTGACGATGAAACACAGAAATTGCATCCAAATTAAATACAAAACGAACAATGCCGACTTAAGTACAAGAGGACTGACACTCTAATTTTCTATGATTTGAACCTCTCCTGTGAGTCCAGTCTTAGATTCCGATGCTTCACATCAGGTTAACTGTATCTCTCGGACCTTCTTATTGATGATGAAACACAGAAATTACATCCGAATACAATAAAAAAGGCACAATACCGACTTAAGTACAAGAGGACTGACACTCTAACTCACTATGATTTGAACCTCTCCTGTGAGTCCAGTTTTAGATTCCGATGCTTCACTTCAGGTTTACTGTATCCCTTGGACCTTCTTATTGACTATGAATCACAGAAATTGCATCCGAATTTAATACAAAAGGCACAATGCCGACTTAAGTACAAGAGGACTGTCACTCTAACTCTCTATGATTTGAACCTCTACTGTGAGTCCAGTTTTAGATTCCGATGCTTCACTTCAGATTTACTGTATCCCTTGGACCTTCTTATTGACGATGGAACCCAGAAATTGCATCCGAATTTAATACAAAAGGCACAATGCTGACTTAAGTACAAGAGGACTGACACTCTAACATTCTATGACTTGAACCTCTCCTGTAAGTCCAGTTTTAGATTCCGATGCTTCACTTCAGGTTTACTGTATTCCTTGGACCTTCTTATTGAAGATGAAACACAGAAATTACATCCAAATTTAATACAAAAGGCACAATGCCGATTTAAGATCAAGGGGACTGACACTCCAACTCTCTATGATTTGAACCTCTCCTGTGAGTCCAGATTTAGATTCCGATGCTTCACTTGAGGTTTACTGTATCACTTGGACCTTCTTATTGACGATGAAACACAGAAATTGCATCCGAATTTAATACAAATGGCACAATGCCGACTTAAGCACAAGAGGACTGACTCTCTAACTCTCTATGATTTGAACCTATCCTGTGAGTCCAGTTTTAGATTCTGATGCTTCACTTCAGGTTTCCTGTATCCCTTGGACCTTCTTATTGACGATGAAAAACAGAAATTGCATCCGAATTTAATACAAAAGGAACAATGCCGACATAAGTACAAGAAGACTGACACTCTCAATCACTATGATTTGAACCTCTCCTGTGAGTCCAGTTTTAGATTCCGATGCTTCACGTCAGGTTTACTGTATCCGTTGGACCTTCTTATTGACGATGAAACACAGAAATTGCATTCAAATTTAATACAAAAGGCACAATGCCGACTTAAGTACAAGAGGACTGACACTCTAATTTTCTATGACTTCAACCTCTCCTGTGAGTCCAGTTTTAGATTCCGATGCTTCACTTCAGGTTTACGGTATCCCTAGGACCATCTTATTGAAGATGAAACACAGAAATTGCAGCCGAATTTAATACAAAGGGCACAATGCCGACTTAAGTACAAGAGGACTGACACTCTAACTCTCTATGATTTGAACCTCTCCTTTGAGTCCAGTTTTAGATTCCGATGCTTCAATTCAGGTTCCGTGTATCCCTTGGACCTTCTTGTTGACGATGGAAAACAGAAATTGCATTCGAATTTAATACAAAAGGCGCAATGCTGACTTAAGTACTGGAGGACTGACACTCTAACATTCTATGACTTGAACCTCTCCTGTGAGTCCAGTTTTAGATTCCGATGCTTCACTTCAGGTTTACTGTAACCCTTGGACCTTCGTATTGAAGATGAAACACAGAAATTGCATCCGAATTTAATACAAAAGACACAATGCCGACTTAAGTTCAATAGGACTGACACTCTAACTCTCTATGATTTGAACCGCTCCTGTGAGTCCAGTTTTAGACTCCGATGCTTCACTTCAGGTTTACTGAATTCCTTAGACGTTCCTATTGACGATGAAACACAGAAATTGCATCCAAATTTAATACAAACGGCACAATGCCGACTTAAGTACAAGAGGACTGAAACTCTAATTTTTATGTGACTTGAATCTCTCCTGTGAGTCCAGTTTTAGATTCAAATGCTTCACTTCAGGTTTACTGTATCCCTTGGACCTTCTTATTGAAGATGAAACACAGAAATTGCATCCGAATTTAATAAAAAAGGCACAATGCCGTCTTAAGTACAAGAGGACTGACACTCTAGCTTTCTATGATTTGAACCTCTCCTGTGAGTCCAGTTTTAGACTCCGATGCTTCACTTCAGGTTTCCTGTATCCCTTGGACCTTCTTATTGATGATGGAACACAGAAATTGCATCCGAATTTAATACAAAAGGCACAATGCTCACTTAAGTACAAGAGGATTGACACTCTAAAATTCTATGACTTGAACCTCTCCTGTGAGTCCAGTTTTAGATTACGATGCTTCACTTCAGGTTTACTGTATCCCTTGGACCTTCTTATTGACGATGAAACACAGAAATTGCATCCGAATTTAATACAAATGGCACAATGCCGACTTAAGCACAAGAGGACTGACTCTCTAACTCTCTATGATTTGAACCTATCCTGTGAGTCCAGTTTTAGATTCTGATGCTTCACTTCAGGTTTCCTGTATCCCTTGGACCTTCTTATTGACGATGAAAAACAGAAATTGCATCCGAATTTAATACAAAAGGAACAATGCCGACTTAAGTACAAGAAGACTGACACTCTCAATCACTATGATTTGAACCTCTCCTGTGAGTCCAGTTTTAGATTCCGATGCTTCACGTCAGGTTTACTGTATCCGTTGGACCTTCTTATTGACGATGAAACACAGAAATTGCATTCAAATTTAATACAAAAGGCACAATGCCGACTTAAGTACAAGAGGACTGACACTCTAATTTTCTATGACTTGAACCTCTCCTGTGAGTCCAGTTTTAGATTCCGATGCTTCACTTCAGGTTTACGGTATCCCTAGGACCATCTTATTGAAGATGAAACACAGAAATTGCAGCCGAATTTAATACAAAGGTCACAATGCCGACTTAAGTACAAGAGGACTGACACTCTAACTCTCTATGATTTGAACCTCTCCTTTGAGTCCAGTTTTAGATTCCGATGCTTCAATTCAGGTTCCGTGTATCCCTTGGACCTTCTTGTTGACGATGGAAAACAGAAATTGCATTCGAATTTAATACAAAAGGCACAATGCTGACTTAAGTACTGGAGGACTGACACTCTAACATTCTATGACTTGAACCTCTCCTGTGAGTCCAGTTTTAGATTCCGATGCTTCACTTCAGGTTTACTGTAACCCTTGGACCTTCGTATTGAAGATGAAACACAGAAATTGCATCCGAATTTAATACAAAAGACACAATGCCGACTTAAGTTCAATAGGACTGACACTCTAACTCTCTATGATTTGAACCGCTCCTGTGAGTCCAGTTTTAGACTCCGATGCTTCACTTCAGGTTTACTGAATTCCTTAGACGTTCTTATTGACGATGAAACACAGAAATTGCATCCAAATTTAATACAAACGGCACAATGCCGACTTAAGTACAAGAGGACTGAAACTCTAATTTTTATGTGACTTGAATCTCTCCTGTGAGTCCAGTTTTAGATTCAAATGCTTCACTTCAGGTTTACTGTATCCCTTGGACCTTCTTATTGAAGATGAAACACAGAAATTGCATCCGAATTTAATAAAAAAGGCACAATGCCGTCTTAAGTACAAGAGGACTGACACTCTAGCTTTCTATGATTTGAACCTCTCCTGTGAGTCCAGTTTTAGACTCCGATGCTTCACTTCAGGTTTCCTGTATCCCTTGGACCTTCTTATTGATGATGGAACACAGAAATTGCATCCGAATTTAATACAAAAGGCACAATGCTCACTTAAGTACAAGAGGATTGACACTCTAAAATTCTATGACTTGAACCTCTCCTGTGAGTCCAGTTTTAGATTACGATGCTTCACTTCAGGTTTACTGTATCCCTTGGACCTTCTTATTGAAGATGAAACACAGAAATTACATCCAAATTTATTACAAAAAGAACAATGTCGACTTAAGTTCAAGAGGACTGACACTCTCACTCTCTATGATTTGAACCTCTCCTGTGAGTCCAGTTTTAGATCCCGATGCTTCACTTCAGGTTTACTGTGTCCCTTAGACCTTCTTATTGACGATGAAACACAGAAATTGCATCCAAATTAAATACAAAAGGAACAATGCCGACTTAAGTACCAGAGGACTGACACTCTAATTTTCTATGATTTGAACCTCTCCTGTGAGTCCAGTCTTAGATTCCGATGCTTCACATCAGGTTAACTGTATCTCTCGGACCTTCGTATTGAAGATGAAACACAGAAATTGCATCCGAATTTAATACAAAAGGCACAATGCCGACTTAAGTTCAATAGGACTGACACTCTAACTCTCTATGATTTGAACCGCTCCTGTGAGTCCAGTTGTAGACTCCGATGCTTCACTTCAGGTTTACTGAATCCCTTAGACGTTCTTATTGACGATGAAACACAGAAATTGCATCCAAATTTAATACAAACGGCACAATGCCGACTTAAGTACAAGAGGACTGAAACTCTAATTTTTATGTGACTTGAATCTCTCCTGTGAGTCCAGTCTTAGATTCAAATGCTTCACTTCAGGTTTACTGTATCCCTTGGACCTTCTTATTGAAGATGAAACACAGAAATTGCATCCGAATTTAATACAAAAGGCACAATGCCGTCTTAAGTACAAGAGGACTGACACTCTAACTTTCTATGATTTGAACCTCTCCTGTGAGTCCAGTATTAGATTCCGACGCTTGACTTCAGGTCTACTGTATCCGTTGGACCTTCTTATTGACGATGAAACACAGAAATTGCATCCAAATTTAATACAAAAGGCACAATGCCGACTTAAGTACAAGAGGACTGACACTCTAACTTTCTATGATTTGAACCTCTCCTGTGAGTCCAGTTTTAGATTCCGATGCTTCACATCAGGTTTACTGTATCTCTCATACCTTCTTATTGATGATGAAACACAGAAAATACATCCGAATTCAATACAAAAGCACAATACCGACTTAAGTACAAGAGGAGTGACACTCTAACTCTCTATGATTTGAACCTCTCCTGTGAGTCCAGTTTTAGATTACGATGCTTCACTTCAGGTTTACTGTATCCCTTGGACCTTCTTATTGACGATGAAACACAGAAATTGCATCTGAATTTAATACAAAAGGCACAATGCCGACTTAAGTACAAGAGGACTATCACTGTAACTTTCTATCATTTGAACCACTCCTGTGAGGCCAGTTTTAGATTCCGATGCTTCAATTCAGGTTTATTGTAGGCCTTGGACCCTCTTATTGACGATGAAACACAGAAATTGCATCCGAATTTAATCCAAAAGGCACAATACCGACTTAAGTACAAGAGGACTGACACTCTAACTTTCTTTGATTTGAACCACTCCTGTGAGTCCAGTTTTAGATTCCGATGCTTCACTTTAGGTTTACTGTATCCCTTGGACCTTCTTATTGAGGATGAAACGCAGATATTGCATCCGAATTTAATACAGAAGGCACAATGCCGACTTAAGTTCAAGAGGACTGACACTCTTACCCTCCATGATTTGAACCTCTCCTGTGAGTCGAGTTTTAGATTCCGATGCTTCACTTCAGGTTTACTGTATCCCTTGGACCTTCTTATTGACGATGAAACACAGAAATTGCATCCAAATTCAATACAAAAGGCACAATGCCGACTTAAGTACAAGAGGACTGACACTCTAACTCTCTATGATTTAAACCTTTCCCGTGGGTCCAGTTTTATATTCCGATGCTTCACTTCAGGTTTACTGTATCCCTTGGACCTTCTTATTGACGATGAAACAGAGACATTGCATCCGAATTTATTACAAAAGGCACAATGCCGACTTAAGTACAAGAGGACCGACACTCTAACTTTCTATGATTTGAACCTCTCCTGTGAGTCCAGTTTTAGATTCCGATGCTTCACTTCAGGTTTACTGTATCCCTTGAACCTTCTTATTGACGATGAAGCACAGAAATTGCATCCGAATTTAATATAAAAGGCACAATGCCGACTTAAGTACAAGAGGACTGACACTCTATTTTTCTCTGATTTGAACGTCTCCTGTGAGTCCAATCTTAGATTCCGATGCTTCACTTCATTTTTACTGTATCGCTTGGACATTCTTATTGACGATGAAACACAGAAATTGCATCTGAATTTAATACAAAAGGCACAATGCCGATCTAATTACAAGTGGACTGACACTCTCACTTTCTATGATTTGAACCTCTCCTGTGAGTCCAGTTTTAGATTCCGATGCTACACTTCAGGTTTACTGTATCCCTTAGACGTTCTTATTGACGATGAAACACAGAAATTGCATCCAAACTTGATACAGAATGCACAATGCACCCTTAAGCACAAGAGGACTGACACTCTAACTTTCTATCATTTGAACCTCTCCTGTGAGTCCAGTTTTAGATTGCGATGCTTCACTTCAGGTTTACTGTTTCCCTTGGACCTTCTTATTGACGATGAAACAAAGAAACTGCATCCGAATGTAATACAAAAGGCACAATGCCGACTTAAGTACAAGAGGAATGACGCTCTTACTTTCTATGATTTGAACCTCTCCTGTGAGTCCAGTTTTAGATTCCGATGCTTCACTTCAGGTTTACTGTTTCCCTTGGACCTTCTTATTGACGATGAAACAAAGAAATTGCATCCGAATTTAATACAAAAGGCACAATGCCGACTTAAGTACAAGAGGACTGACACTGTTACTTTCTATGATTTGAACCTCTCCTGTGAGTCCAGTTTTAGATTCCGATGCTTCACTTCAGGTTTACTGTTTCCCTTGGACCTTCTTATTGACGATGAAACAAAGAAATTGCATCCGAATTTAATACAAAAGGCACATTGCCGACTTAAGTACAAGAGGACTGACACTCTTACTTTCTATGATTTGAACCTCTCCTGTGAGTCCAGTTTTAGATTCCGATGCTTCATTTCAGGTTTTAATGTATCCCTTGGACCATCTTATTGAAGATGAAACACAGAAATAGCATCCACATTTAATACAAAAGGCACAATGATGACTTAAATACAACAGGACTGACACTCTAACTCTCTATGATTTGAACCTCTCCTGTGAGTCCTGTTTTAGATTCCGATGCTTCACTTTAGGTTTACTGTAACCCTAGGACCTTCTTATTGACGATGAAACACAGAAATTGCATCCGAATTTAAAACAAAAGGCAAAATGCCGACTTAAGTACAAGGGGACTGACACTCTAACTCTCTTTGATTTGAACCTCTCCTGTGAGTCCAGTTTTAGATCCCGATGCTTCACATCAGGTTTACTGTATCCCTTGGACCTTCTTATTGATGATGAAACACAGAAATTACATCCGAATTCAATACAAAAGGCACAATACCGACTTAAGTACAAGATGACTGACACTCTTACCCTCTATGATTTGAACCTCTCCTGTGAGTCCAGTTTTAGATTCCGATGCTTCACTTCAGGTTTACTGTATACCTTGCACCTTCTCATTGACGATGAAACACAGAAATTGCATCCAAATTTAATACAAAAAGCACAATGTCGACTTAAGTACAAGAGGACTGACACTCCAACTCTCTATGATTTGAACCTCTCCTGTGAGTCCAGACTTAGATTCCGATGCTTCACTTCATGTTGCCTGTATCCCTTGGACCTTCTTATTGACGATGAAACACAGAAATTGCATCCGAATTTAATACAAAAGGCACAATGCCGACTTAAGTTCAAGAGGACTGACCCTCTCACTCTCTATGATTTGAACCTCACTTGTGAGTCCAGTTTTAGATCCCGATGCTTCACTTCAGGTTTACTGTATCCCTTAGACCTTCTTATTGACGATGAAACACAGAAATTGCATCCAAATTAAATACAAAAGGAACAATGCCGACTTAAGTACAAGAGGACTGACACTCTAATTTTCTATGATTTGAACCTCTCCTGTGAGTCCAGTCTTAGATTCCGATGCTTCACATCAGGTTAACTGTATCTCTCGGACCTTCTTATTGATGATGAAACACAGAAATTACATCCGAATACAATACAAAAGGCACAATACCGACTTAAGTACAAGAGGACTGACACTCTAACTCACTATGATTTGAACCTCTCCTGTGAGTCCAGTTTTAGATTCCGATGCTTCACTTCAGGTTTACTGTATCCCTTGGACCTTCTTATTGACTATGAATCACAGAAATTGCATCCGAATTAATTACAAAAGGCACAATGCCGACTTAAGTACAAGAGGACTGTCACTCTAACTCTCTATGATTTGAACCTCTACTGTGAGTCCAGTTTTAGATTCCGATGCTTCACTTCAGATTTACTGTATCCCTTGGACCTTCTTATTGACGATGGAACCCAGAAATTGCATCCGAATTTAATACAAAAGGCACAATGCTGACTTAAGTACAAGAGGACTGACACTCTAACATTCTATGACTTGAACCTCTCCTGTGAGTCAAGTTTTACATTCCGATGCTTCACTTCAGGTTTACTGTATCCCTTGGACCTTCTTATTGAAGATGAAACACAGAAATTACATCCAAATTTAATACAAAAGGCACAATGCCGATTTAAGATCAAGGGGACTGACACTCCAACTCTCTATGATTTGAACCTCTCCTGTGAGTCCAGATTTAGATTCCGATGCTTCACTTGAGGTTTACTGTATCACTTGGACCTTCTTATTGACGATGAAACACAGAAATTGCATCCGAATTTAATACAAATGGCACAATGCCGACTTAAGCACAAGAGGACTGACTCTCTAACTCTCTATGATTTGAACCTATCCTGTGAGTCCAGTTTTAGATTCTGATGCTTCACTTCAGGATTCCTGTATCCCTTGGACCTTCTTATTGACGATGAAAAACAGAAATTGCATCCGAATTTAATACAAAAGGAACAATGCCGACTTAAGTACAAGAAGACTGACACTCTCAATCACTATGATTTGAACCTCTCCTGTGAGTCCAGTTTTAGATTCCGATGCTTCACGTCAGGTTTACTGTATCCGTTGGACCTTCTTATTGACGATGAAACACAGAAATTGCATTCAAATTTAATACAAAAGGCACAATGCCGACTTAAGTACAAGAGGACTGACACTCTAATTTTCTATGACTTCAACCTCTCCTGTGAGTCCAGTTTTAGATTCCGATGCTTCACTTCAGGTTTACGGTATCCCTAGGACCATCTTATTGAAGATGAAACACAGAAATTGCAGCCGAATTTAATACAAAGGGCACAATGCCGACTTAAGTACAAGAGGACTGACACTCTAACTCTCTATGATTTGAACCTCTCCTTTGAGTCCAGTTTTAGATTCCGATGCTTCAATTCAGGTTCCGTGTATCCCTTGGACCTTCTTGTTGACGATGGAAAACAGAAATTGCATTCGAATTTAATACAAAAGGCACAATGCTGACTTAAGTACTGGAGGACTGACACTCTAACATTCTATGACTTGAACCTCTCCTGTGAGTCCAGTTTTAGATTCCAATGCTTCACTTCAGGTTTACTGTAACCCTTGGACCTTCGTATTGAAGATGAAACACAGAAATTGCATCCGAATTTAATACAAAAGACACAATGCCGACTTAAGTTCAATAGGACTGACACTCTAACTCTCTATGATTTGAACCGCTCCTGTGAGTCCAGTTTTAGACTCCGATGCTTCACTTCAGGTTTACTGAATTCCTTAGACGTTCTTATTGACGATGAAACACAGAAATTGCATCCAAATTTAATACAAACGGCACAATGCCGACTTAAGTACAAGAGGACTGAAACTCTAATTTTTATGTGACTTGAATCTCTCCTGTGAGTCCAGTTTTAGATTCAAATGCTTCACTTCAGGTTTACTGTATCCCTTGGACCTTCTTATTGAAGATGAAACACAGAAATTGCATCCGAATTTAATAAAAAAGGCACAATGCCGTCTTAAGTACAAGAGGACTGACACTCTAGCTTTCTATGATTTGAACCTCTCCTGTGAGTCCAGTTTTAGACTCCGATGCTTCACTTCAGGTTTCCTGTATCCCTTGGACCTTCTTATTGATGATGGAACACAGAAATTGCATCCGAATTTAATACAAAAGGCACAATGCTCACTTAAGTACAAGAGGATTGACACTCTAAAATTCTATGACTTGAACCTCTCCTGTGAGTCCAGTTTTAGATTACGATGCTTCACTTCAGGTTTACTGTATCCCTTGGACCTTCTTATTGACGATGAAACACAGAAATTGCATCCGAATTTAATACAAATGGCACAATGCCGACTTAAGCACAAGAGGACTGACTCTCTAACTCTCTATGATTTGAACCTATCCTGTGAGTCCAGTTTTAGATTCTGATGCTTCACTTCAGGTTTCCTGTATCCCTTGGACCTTCTTATTGACGATGAAAAACAGAAATTGCATCCGAATTTAATACAAAAGGAACAATGCCGACTTAAGTACAAGAAGACTGACACTCTCAATCACTATGATTTGAACCTCTCCTGTGAGTCCAGTTGTAGATTCCGATGCTTCACGTCAGGTTTACTGTATCCGTTGGACCTTCTTATTGACGATGAAACACAGAAATTGCATTCAAATTTAATACAAAAGGCACAATGCCGACTTAAGTACAAGAGGACAGACACTCTAATTTTCTATGACTTGAACCTCTCCTGTGAGTCCAGTTTTAGATTCCGATGCTTCACTTCAGGTTTACGGTATCCCTAGGACCATCTTATTGAAGATGAAACACAGAAATTGCAGCCGAATTTAATACAAAGGGCACAATGCCGACTTAAGTACAAGAGGACTGACACTCTAACTCTCTATGATTTGAACCTCTCCTTTGAGTCCAGTTTCAGATTCCGATGCTTCAATTCAGGTTCCGTGTATCCCTTGGACCTTCTTGTTGACGATGGAAAACAGAAATTGCATTCGAATTTAATACAAAAGGCACAATGCTGACTTAAGTACTGGAGGACTGACACTCTAACATTCTATGACTTGAACCTCTCCTGTGAGTCCAGTTTTAGATTCCGATGCTTCACTTCAGGTTTACTGTAACCCTTGGACCTTCGTATTGAAGATGAAACACAGAAATTGCATCCGAATTTAATACAAAAGACACAATGCCGACTTAAGTTCAATAGGACTGACACTCTAACTCTCTATGATTTGAACCGCTCCTGTGAGTCCAGTTTTAGACTCCGATGCTTCACTTCAGGTTTACTGAATTCCTTAGACGTTCTTATTGACGATGAAACACAGAAATTGCATCCAAATTTAATACAAACGGCACAATGCCGACTTAAGTACAAGAGGACTGAAACTCTAATTTTTATGTGACTTGAATCTCTCCTGTGAGTCCAGTTTTAGATTCAAATGCTTCACTTCAGGTTTACTGTATCCCTTGGACCTTCTTATTGAAGATGAAACACAGAAATTGCATCCGAATTTAATAAAAAAGGCACAATGCCGTCTTAAGTACAAGAGGACTGACACTCTAGCTTTCTATGATTTGAACCTCTCCTGTGAGTCCAGTTTTAGATCCCGATGCTTCACTTCAGGTTTACTGTGTCCCTTAGACCTTCTTATTGACGATGAAACACAGAAATTGCATTCAAATTAAATACAAAAGGAACAATGCCGACTTAAGTACCAGAGGACTGACACTCTAATTTTCTATGATTTGAACCTCTCCTGTGAGTCCAGTCTTAGATTCCGATGCTTCACATCAGGTTAACTGTATCTCTCGGACCTTCGTATTGAAGATGAAACACAGAAATTGCATCCGAATTTAATACAAAAGGCACAATGCCGACTTAAGTTCAATAGGACTGACACTCTAACTCTCTATGATTTGAACCGCTCCTGTGAGTCCAGTTGTAGACTCCGATGCTTCACTTCAGGTTTACTGAATCCCTTAGACGTTCTTATTGACGATGAAACACAGAAATTGCATCCAAATTTAATACAAACGGCACAATGCCGACTTAAGTACAAGAGGACTGAAACTCTAATTTTTATGTGACTTGAATCTCTCCTGTGAGTCCAGTTTTAGATTCAAATGCTTCACTTCAGGTTTACTGTATCCCTTGGACCTTCTTATTGAAGATGAAACACAGAAATTGCATCCGAATTTAATACAAAAGGCACAATGCCGTCTTAAGTACAAGAGGACTGACACTCTAACTTTCTATGATTTGAACCTCTCCTGTGAGTCCAGTATTAGATTCCGACGCTTGACTTCAGGTCTACTGTATCCTTTGGACCTTCTTATTGACGATGAAACACAGAAATTGCATCCAAATTTAATACAAAAGGCACAATGCCGACTTAAGTACAAGAGGACTGACACTCTAACTTTCTATGATTTGAACCTCTCCTGTGAGTCCAGTTTTAGATTCCGATGCTTCACATCAGGTTTACTGTATCTCTCATACCTTCTTATTGATGATGAAACACAGAAAATACATCCGAATTCAATACAAAAGCACAATACCGACTTAAGTACAAGAGGAGTGACACTCTAACTCTCTATGATTTGAACCTCTCCTGTGAGTCCAGTTTTAGATTACGATGCTTCACTTCAGGTTTACTGTATCCCTTGGACCTTCTTATTGACGATGAAACACAGAAATTGCATCTGAATTTAATACAAAAGGCACAATGCCGACTTAAGTACAAGAGGACTAACACTCTAACTTTCTATCATTTGAACCACTCCTGTGAGGCCAGTTTTAGATTCCGATGCTTCAATTCAGGTTTATTGTAGACCTTGGACCCTTTTATTGACGATGAAACACAGAAATTGCATCCGAATTTAATCCAAAATTCACAATGCCGACTTAAGTACAAGAGGACTGACACTCTAACTTTCTTTGATTTGAACCACTCCTGTGAGTCCAGTTTTAGATTCCGATGCTTCACTTTAGGTTTACTGTATCCCTTGGACCTTCTTATTGAGGATGAAACGCAGATATTGCATCCGAATTTAATACAGAAGGCACAATGCCGACTTAAGTTCAAGTGGAATGACACTCTTACCCTCCATGATTTGAACCTCTCCTGTGAGTCGAGTTTTAGATTCCGATGCTTCACTTCAGAATTACTGTATCCCTTGGACCTTCTTATTGACGATGAAACACAGAAATTGCATCCAAATTCAATACAAAAGGCACAATGCCGACTTAAGTACAAGAGGACTGACACTCTAACTCTCTATGATTTAAACCTTTCCCGTGGGTCCAGTTTTATATTCCGATGCTTCACTTCAGGTTTACTGTATCCCTTGGACCTTCTTATTGACGATGAAACACAGAAATTGCATCCGAATTTATTACAAAAGGCACAATGCCGACTTAAGTACAAGAGGACCGACACTCTAACTTTCTATGATTTGAACCTCTCCTGTGAGTCCAGTTTTAGATTCCGATGCTTCACTTCAGGTTTACTGTATCCCTTGAACCTTCTTATTGACGATGAAGCACAGAAATTGCATCCGAATTTAATATAAAAGGCACAATGCCGACTTAAGTACAAGAGGACTGACACTCTAACTCTCTATGATTTAAACCTTTCCCGTGGGTCCAGTTTTATATTCCGATGCTTCACTTCAGGTTTACTGTATCCCTTGGACCTTCTTATTGACGATGAAACACAGAAATTGCATCCGAATTTATTACAAAAGGCACAATGCCGACTTAAGTACAAGAGGACTGAAACTCTAATTTTTATGTGACTTGAATCTCTCCTGTGAGTCCAGTTTTAGATTCAAATGCTTCACTTCAGGTTTACTGTATCCCTTGGACCTTCTTATTGAAGATGAAACACAGAAATTGCATCCGAATTTAATAAAAAAGGCACAATGCCGTCTTAAGTACAAGAGGACTGACACTCTAGCTTTCTATGATTTGAACCTCTCCTGTGAGTCCAGTTTTAGATCCCGATGCTTCACTTCAGGTTTACTGTGTCCCTTAGACCTTCTTATTGACGATGAAACACAGAAATTGCATCCAAATTAAATACAAAAGGAACAATGCCGACTTAAGTACCAGAGGACTGACACTCTAATTTTCTATGATTTGAACCTCTCCTGTGAGTCCAGTCTTAGATTCCGATGCTTCACATCAGGTTAACTGTATCTCTCGGACCTTCGTATTGAAGATGAAACACAGAAATTGCATCCGAATTTAATACAAAAGGCACAATGCCGACTTAAGTTCAATAGGACTGACACTCTAACTCTCTATGATTTGAACCGCTCCTGTGAGTCCAGTTGTAGACTCCGATGCTTCACTTCAGGTTTACTGAATCCCTTAGACGTTCTTATTGACGATGAAACACAGAAATTGCATCCAAATTTAATACAAACGGCACAATGCCGACTTAAGTACAAGAGGACTGAAACTCTAATTTTTATGTGACTTGAATCTCTCCTGTGAGTCCAGTTTTAGATTCAAATGCTTCACTTCAGGTTTACTGTATCCCTTGGACCTTCTTATTGAAGATGAAACACAGAAATTGCATCCGAATTTAATACAAAAGGCACAATGCCGTCTTAAGTACAAGAGGACTGACACTCTAACTTTCTATGATTTGAACCTCTCCTGTGAGTCCAGTATTAGATTCCGACGCTTGACTTCAGGTCTACTGTATCCTTTGGACCTTCTTATTGACGATGAAACACAGAAATTGCATCCAAATTTAATACAAAAGGCACAATGCCGACTTAAGTACAAGAGGACTGACACTCTAACTTTCTATGATTTGAACCTCTCCTGTGAGTCCAGTTTTAGATTCCGATGCTTCACATCAGGTTTACTGTATCTCTCATACCTTCTTATTGATGATGAAACACAGAAAATACATCCGAATTCAATACAAAAGCACAATACCGACTTAAGTACAAGAGGAGTGACACTCTAACTCTCTATGATTTGAACCTCTCCTGTGAGTCCAGTTTTAGATTACGATGCTTCACTTCAGGTTTACTGTATCCCTTGGACCTTCTTATTGACGATGAAACACAGAAATTGCATCTGAATTTAATACAAAAGGCACAATGCCGACTTAAGTACAAGAGGACTAACACTCTAACTTTCTATCATTTGAACCACTCCTGTGAGGCCAGTTTTAGATTCCGATGCTTCAATTCAGGTTTATTGTAGACCTTGGACCCTTTTATTGACGATGAAACACAGAAATTGCATCCGAATTTAATCCAAAATTCACAATGCCGACTTAAGTACAAGAGGACTGACACTCTAACTTTCTTTGATTTGAACCACTCCTGTGAGTCCAGTTTTAGATTCCGATGCTTCACTTTAGGTTTACTGTATCCCTTGGACCTTCTTATTGAGGATGAAACGCAGATATTGCATCCGAATTTAATACAGAAGGCACAATGCCGACTTAAGTTCAAGTGGAATGACACTCTTACCCTCCATGATTTGAACCTCTCCTGTGAGTCGAGTTTTAGATTCCGATGCTTCACTTCAGAATTACTGTATCCCTTGGACCTTCTTATTGACGATGAAACACAGAAATTGCATCCAAATTCAATACAAAAGGCACAATGCCGACTTAAGTACAAGAGGACTGACACTCTAACTCTCTATGATTTAAACCTTTCCCGTGGGTCCAGTTTTATATTCCGATGCTTCACTTCAGGTTTACTGTATCCCTTGGACCTTCTTATTGACGATGAAACACAGAAATTGCATCCGAATTTATTACAAAAGGCACAATGCCGACTTAAGTACAAGAGGACCGACACTCTAACTTTCTATGATTTGAACCTCTCCTGTGAGTCCAGTTTTAGATTCCGATGCTTCACTTCAGGTTTACTGTATCCCTTGAACCTTCTTATTGACGATGAAGCACAGAAATTGCATCCGAATTTAATATAAAAGGCTCAATGCCGACTTAAGTACAAGAGGACTGACACTCTATTTTTCTCTGATTTGAACGTCTCCTGTGAGTCCAATCTTAGATTCCGATGCTTCACTTCATTTTTACTGTATCGCTTGGACCTTCTTATTGACGATGAAACACAGAAATTGCATCTGAATTTAATACAAAAGGCACAATGCCGATCTAATTACAAGTGGACTGACACTCTCACTTTCTATGATTTGAACCTCTCCTGTGAGTCCAGTTTTAGATTCCGATGCTACACTTCAGGTTTACTGTATCCCTTAGACGTTCTTATTGACGATGAAACACAGAAATTGCATCCAAACTTGATACAGAATGCACAATGCCGACTTAAGCACAAGAGGACTGACACTCTAACTTTCTATCATTTGAACCTCTCCTGTGAGTCCAGTTTTAGATTGCGATGCTTCACTTCAGGTTTACTGTTTCCCTTGGACCTTCTTATTGACGATGAAACAAAGAAATTGCATCCGAATGTAATACAAAAGGCACAATGCCGACTTAAGTACAAGAGGAATGACGCTCTTACTTTCTATGATTTGAACCTCTCCTGTGAGTCCAGTTTTAGATTCCGATGCTTCACTTCAGGTTTACTGTTTCCCTTGGACCTTCTTATTGACGATGAAACAAAGAAATTGCATCCGAATTTAATACAAAAGGCACAATGCCGACTTAAGTACAAGAGGACTGACACTGTTACTTTCTATGATTTGAACCTCTCCTGTGAGTCCAGTTTTAGATTCCGATGCTTCACTTCAGGTTTACTGTTTCCCTTGGACCTTCTTATTGACGATGAAACAAAGAAATTGCATCCGAATTTAATACAAAAGGCACATTGCCGACTTAAGTACAAGAGGACTGACACTCTTACTTTCTATGATTTGAACCTCTCCTGTGAGTCCAGTTTTAGATTCCGATGCTTCATTTCAGGTTTTAATGTATCCCTTGGACCATCTTATTGAAGATGAAACACAGAAATAGCATCCACATTTAATACAAAAGGCACAATGATGACTTAAATACAACAGGACTGACACTCTAACTCTCTATGATTTGAACCTCTCCTGTGAGTCCTGTTTTAGATTCCGATTCTTCACTTTAGGTTTACTGTAACCCTAGGACCTTCTTATTGACGATGAAACACAGAAATTGCATCCGAATTTAATACAAAAGGCAAAATGCCGACTTAAGTACAAGGGGACTGACACTCTAACTCTCTTTGATTTGAACCTCTCCTGTGAGTCCACTTTTAGATCCCGATGCTTCACATCAGGTTTACTGTATCCCTTGGACCTTCTTATTGATGATGAAACACAGAAATTACATCCGAATTCAATACAAAAGGCACAATACCGACTTAAGTACAAGATGACTGACACTCTTACCCTCTATGATTTGAACCTCTCCTGTGGGTCCAGTTTTAGATTCCGATGCTTCACTTCAGGTTTACTGTATACCTTGCACCTTCTCATTGACGATGAAACACAGAAATTGCATCCAAATTTAATACAAAAAGCACAATGTCGACTTAAGTACAAGAGGACTGACACTCCAACTCTCTATGATTTGAACCTCTCCTGTGAGTCCAGACTTAGATTCCGATGCTTCACTTCATGTTGCCTGTATCCCTTGGACCTTCTTATTGACGATGAAACACAGAAATTGCATCCGAATTTAATACAAAAGGCACAATGCCGACTTAAGTTCAAGAGGACTGACCCTCTCACTCTCTATGATTTGAACCTCACTTGTGAGTCCAGTTTTAGATCCCGATGCTTCACTTCAGGTTTACTGTATCCCTTAGACCTTCTTATTGACGATGAAACACAGAAATTGCATCCAAATTAAATACAAAAGGAACAATGCCGACTTAAGTACAAGAGGACTGTCACTCTAACACTCTATGATTTGAACCTCTACTGTGAGTTCAGTTTTAGATTCCGATGCTTCACTTCAGGTTTACTGTATCCCTTGGACCTTCTTATTGACTATGAATCACAGAAATTGCATCCGAATTTAATACAAAAGGCACAATGCCGACTTAAGTACTAGAGGACTGTCACTCTAACACTCTATGATTTGAACCTCTACTGTGAGTTCAGTTTTAGATTCCGATGCTTCACTTCAGATTTACTGTATCCCTTGGACCTTCTTATTGACGATGGAACACAGAAATTGCATCCGAATTTAATACAAAAGGCACAATGCTGACTTAAGTACAAGAGGACTGACACTCTAACATTCTATGACTTGAACCTCTCCTGCGAGTCCAGTTTTAGATTCCGATGCTTCACTTCAGGTTTACTGTATCCCTTGGACCTTCTTATTGAAGATGAAACACAGAAATTACATCCAAATGTAATACAAAAGGCACAATGCCGATTTAAGATCAAGGGGACTGACACTCCAACTCTCTATGATTTGAACCTCTCCTGTGAGTCCAGATTTAGATTCCGATGCTTCACTTGAGGTTTACTGTATCCCTTGGACCTTCTTATTGACGATGAAACACAGAAATTGCATCCGAATTTAATACAAAAGGCACAATGCCGACTTAAGTAGAAGAGGACTGACACTCTAACTTTCTATGATTTTAACCACTCCTGTGAGTCTAGTTTAGGATTCCAATGCTTCACTTCAGTTTTACTGTATCCCTTGGACCTTCTTATTGACGATGAAACACAGAAATTGCATCCGAATTTAATACAAAAGGCACAATGCCGACTTAAGCACAAGAGGAGTGACTCTCTAACTCTCTATGATTTGAACCTATCCTGTGAGCCCAGTTTTAGATTCTGATGCTTCACTTCAGGTTTCCTGTATCCCTTTTACCTTCTTATTGAAGATGAAACACAGAAATTGCATCCAAATTTAATACAAAAGAACAATGCCGACTTAAGTATAAGAGGACTGACACTCCAACTCTCTATGATTTGAACCTCTCCTGTGAGTCCGGTCTTAGATTCCGATGCTTCACTTCAGGTTTCCTGTATCACTTGGACCTTCTTATTGGCGATGAAACACAGAAATTGCATCCGAATTTAATACAGAAGGCACAATGCCGACTTAAGTTCAAGAGGACTGACACTCTTACTCTCCATGATTTGAACCTCTCCTGTGAGTCCAGTTTTAGATTCCGATGCTTCACTTCAGGTTTACTGTATCCCTTGGACCTTCTTATTGACGATGAAACACAGAAATTGCACCCAAATGCAATACAAAAGGCACAATGCCGACTTAAGTACAAGAGGACTGACACTCTAACTCTCTATGATTTAAACCTTTCCCGTGGGTCCAGTTTAATATTCCGATGCTTCACTTCAGGTTTACTGTATCCCTTGGACCCCTTTATTGACGATGAAACACAGAAATTGCATCCGAATTTATTATAAAAGGCACAATGCCGACTTAAGTACAAGAGGACTGACACTCTAACTTTCTATGATTTGAACCTCTCCTGTGAGTCCAGTTTTAGATTCCGATGCTTCACTTCAGGTTTACTGTATCCCTTGAACCTTCTTATTGACGATGAAACACAGAAATTGCATCCGAATTTAATACAAAAGGCACAATGCCGACTTAAGTACAAGAGGACTGACACTCTATTTTTCTATGATTTGAACGTCTCCTGTGAGTCCAGTCTTAGATTCCGATGCTTCACTTCATTTTTACTGTATCGCTTGGACCTTCTTATTGACGATGAAACACAGAAATTGCATCCGAATTTAATACAAAAGGCACAATGCTGACTTAAGTACAAGAGGACTGACACTCTAACATTCTATGACTTGAACCTCTCCTGTGAGTCCAGTTTTAGATTCCGATGCTTCACTTCAGGTTTACTGTATCCCTTGGACCTTCTTATTGAAGATGAAACACAGAAATTACATCCAAATTTAATACAAAAGGCACAATGCCGATTTAAGATCAAGGGGACTGACACTCCAACTCTCTATGATTTGAACCTCTCCTGTGAGTCCAGATTTAGATTCCGATGCTTCACTTGAGGTTTACTGTATCCCTTGGACCTTCTTATTGACGATGAAACACAGAAATTGCATCCGAATTTAATACAAAAGGCACAATGCCGACTTAAGTAGAAGAGGACTGACACTCTAACTTTCTATGATTTTAACCACTCCTGTGAGTCTAGTTTAGGATTCCAATGCTTCACTTCAGTTTTACTGTATCCCTTGGACCTTCTTATTGACGATGAAACACAGAAATTGCATCCGAATTTAATACAAAAGGCACAATGCCGACTTAAGCACAAGAGGAGTGACTCTCTAACTCTCTATGATTTGAACCTATCCTGTGAGCCCAGTTTTAGATTCTGATGCTTCACTTCAGGTTTCCTGTATCCCTTTTACCTTCTTATTGAAGATGAAACACAGAAATTGCATCCAAATTTAATACAAAAGAACAATGCCGACTTAAGTATAAGAGGACTGACACTCCAACTCTCTATGATTTGAACCTCTCCTGTGAGTCCGGTCTTAGATTCCGATGCTTCACTTCAGGTTTCCTGTATCACTTGGACCTTCTTATTGGCGATGAAACACAGAAATTGCATCCGAATTTAATACAGAAGGCACAATGCCGACTTAAGTTCAAGAGGACTGACACTCTTACTCTCCATGATTTGAACCTCTCCTGTGAGTCCAGTTTTAGATTCCGATGCTTCACTTCAGGTTTACTGTATCCCTTGGACCTTCTTATTGACGATGAAACACAGAAATTGCATCCAAATGCAATACAAAAGGCACAATGCCGACTTAAGTACAAGAGGACTGACACTCTAACTCTCTATGATTTAAACCTTTCCCGTGGGTCCAGTTTAATATTCCGATGCTTCACTTCAGGTTTACTGTATCCCTTGGACCCCTTTATTGACGATGAAACACAGAAATTGCATCCGAATTTATTATAAAAGGCACAATGCCGACTTAAGTACAAGAGGACTGACACTCTAACTTTCTATGATTTGAACCTCTCCTGTGAGTCCAGTTTTAGATTCCGATGCTTCACTTCAGGTTTACTGTATCCCTTGAACCTTCTTATTGACGATGAAACACAGAAATTGCATCCGAATTTAATACAAAAGGCACAATGCCGACTTAAGTACAAGAGGACTGACACTCTATTTTTCTATGATTTGAACGTCTCCTGTGAGTCCAGTCTTAGATTCCGATGCTTCACTTCATTTTTACTGTATCGCTTGGACCTTCTTATTGACGATGAAACACAGAAATTGCATCCGAATTTAATACAAAAGGCACAATGCCGATCTAATTACAAGTGGACTGACACTCTCACTTTCTATGATTTGAACCTCTCCTGTGAGTCCAGTTTTAGATTCCGATGCTACACTTCAGGTTTACTGTATCCCTTAGACCTTCTTATTGACGATGAAACACAGAAATTGCATCCAAACTTAATACTGAATGCACAATGCCGACTTAAGCACAAGTGGACTGACACTCTAACTTTCTATCATTTGAACCTCTCCTGTGAGTCCAGTTTTAGATTGCCATGCTTCACTTCAGGTTTACTGTTTCCCTTGGACCTTCTTATTGACGATGAAACAAAGAAATTGCATCCGAATGTAATACAAAAGGCACAATGCCGACTTAAGTACAAGAGGAATGACACTCTTACTTTCTATGATTTGAGCCTCTCCTGTGAGTCGAGTTTTAGATTCCGATGCTTCACTTCAGGTTTACAGTTTCCCTTGGACCTTCTTATTGACGATGAAACAAAGAAATTAAATCCGAATTTAATACAAAAGGCACAATGCCGACTTAAGTACAAGAGGACTGACACTGTTACTTTCTATGATTTGAACCTCTCCTGTGAGTCCAGTTTTAGATTCCGATGCTTCACTTCAGGTTTACTGTTTCCCTTGGACCTTCTTATTGACGATGAAACAAAGAAATTGCATCCGAATTTAATACAAAAGGCACAATGCCGACTTAAGTACAAGAGGACTGACACTCTTACTTTCTATGATTTGAACCTCTCCTGTGAGTCCAGTTTTAGATTCCGATGGTTCATTTCAGGTTTTAATGTATCCCTTGGACCATCTTATTGAAGATGAAACACAGAAATAGCATCCAAATTTAATACAAAAGACACAATGATGACTTAAATACAACAGGACTGACACTCTAACTCTCTATGATTTGAACCTCTCCTGTGAGTCCTGTTTTAGATTCCGATGCTTCACTTTAGGTTTACTGTAACCCTAGGACCTTCTTATTGACGATGAAACACAGAAATTGCATCCGAATTTAATACAAAAGGCAAAATGCCGACTTAAGTACAAGGGGACTGACACTCTAACTCTCTTTGATTTGAACCTCTCCTGTGAGTCCAGTTTTAGATCCCGATGCTTCACATCAGGTATACTGTATCCCTTGGACCTTCTTATTGATGATGAAACACAGAAATTACATCCGAATTCAATACAAAAGGCACAATACCGACTTAAGTACAAGAGGACTGACACTCTAACATTCTATGACTTGAACCTCTCCTGTGAGTCCGGTTTTAGATTCCGATGCTTCACTTCAGGTTTATTGTATCCCTTGGACCTTCTTATTGAAGATGAAACACAGAAATTACATCCAAATTTAATACAAAAGGCACAATGCCGATTTAAAATCAAGGGGACTGACACTCTAACTCTCTATGATTTGAACCTCTCCTGTGAGTCCAGATTTAGATTCCGATGCTTCACTTGAGGTTTACTGTATCCCTTGGACCTTCTTATTGACGATGAAACACAGAAATTGCATCCGAATTTAATACAAAAGGCACGATGCCGACTTAAGTAGAAGAGGACTGACACTCTAACTTTCTATGATTTTAACCACTCCTGTGAGTCTAGTTTAGGATTCCAATGCTTCACTTCAGTTTTACTGTATCCCTTGGACCTTCTTATTGACGATGAAACACAGAAATTGCATCCGAATTTAATACAAAAGGCACAATGCCGACTAAAGCACAAGAGGACTGACTCTCTAACTCTCTATGATTTGAACCTATCCTGTGAGTCCAGTTTTAGATTCTGATGCTTCACTTCAGGTTTCCTGTATCCCTTGGACCTTCTTATTGACGATGAAAAACAGAAATTGCATTCGAATTTAATACAAAAGGAACAATGCCGACTTAAGTACAAGAAGACTGACACTCTCAATCACTATGATTTGAACCTCTCCTGTGTGTCCAGTTTTAGATTCCGATGCTTCACGTCAGGTTTACTGTATCCGTTGGACCTTCTTATTGACGATGAAACACAGAAATTGCATCCAAATTTAATACAAGAGGCACAATGCCGATTTAAGTACAAGAGGACTGAAACTCTAATTTTTATGTGACTTGAATCTCTCCTGTGAGTCCAGTTTTAGATTCAAATGCTTCACTTCAGGTTTACTGTATCCCTTGGACCTTCTTATTGAAGATGAAACACAGAAATTGCATCCGAATTTAATACAAAAGGCACAATGCCGTCTTAAGTACAAGAGGACTGACACTCTAGCTTTCTATGATTTGAACCTCTCCTGTGAGTCCAGTTTTAGATTCAGATGCTTCACTTCAGGTTTACTGTATCCCATGGACCTTCTTATTGACGATGAAACACAGAAATTGCATCCGAATTTAATACAAAAGGCACTATGCCGACTTAAGTACAAGAGGACTGACACTCTAACTTTCTATGATTTCAACCTCTCCTGTGAGTCCAGTTTTGGATTCCGATGCTTCACTTCAGGTTTCCTGTATCCCTTGGACCTTCTTATTGACGATGGAACACAGAAATTGCATCCGAATTTAATACAAAAGGCACAATGCTCACTTAAGTACAAGAGGACTGACACTCTAAAATTCTATGACTTGAACCTCTCCTGTGAGTCCAGTTTTAGATTACGATGCTTCACTTCAGGTTTACTGTATCCCTTGGACCTTCTTATTGAAGATGAAACACAGAAATTACATCCTAATTTAATACAAAAGGCACAATGCCGATTTAAGGTCAAGAGGACTGACACTCTAACTCTCTATGATTTGAACCTCTCCTGTGAGTCCAGATTTAGATTCCGATGCTTCACTTCAGGTTTACTGTATCCCTTGGACCTTCTTATTGACGATGAAACACAGAAATTGCATCCGAAATTAATACAAAAGGCACAATGCCGACTTAAGAAGAAGAGGACAGACACTCTAACTTTCGATGATTTGAACCACTCCTGTGAGTCCAGTTTTAGATTCCGTTGCTTCACATCAGGTTTACTGTATCCCTTGGACCTTCTCATTGAGGATGAAACACAGAAATTACATCCGATTTCAATACTAAAGGCTCAATACCGACTTAAGTACAAGAGGACTGATACTCTAACCCTCTACGATTTGAACCTCTCCTGTGAGTCCAGTTTCAGATTCCGATCCTTCACTTCAGGTTTACTGTATCCCTTGGACCTTCTTTTGACGATGAAACTCAGAAATTGCATCCGAATTTAATACAAAATGCACAATGCCGACCTTAGTACAAGAGGACTGACACTCTAACTTTATATGATTAGAACCTCTCCGGTGAGCCCAGTTTTAGATTCCGATGCTTCACATCATGTTTACTGTATCCCTTGGGCCTTCTTATTCACGATGAAACAGAGCAATTGCTTCCAAATTAAATACAAAAGGCACAATGCCGACTTAAGTACAAGAGGACTGACACTCTAGCTTTCTATGATTTGAACCTCTCCTGTGAGTCCAGTTTTAGATTCAGATGCTTCACTTCAGGTTTACTGTATCCCATGGACCTTCTTATTGACGATGAAACACAGAAATTGCATCCGAATTTAATACAAAAGGCACTATGCCGACTTAAGTACAAGAGGACTGACACTCTAACTTTCTATGATTTCAACCTCTCCTGTGAGTCCAGTTTTGGATTCCGATGCTTCACATCAGGTTTACTGTATCTCTCGGACCTTCTTATTGATGATGGAACACAGAAAATACGTCCGAATTCAATACAAAAGCACAATACCGACTTAAGTACAATAGGACTGACACTCTAACTCTCTATGATTGGAACCTCTCCTGTGAGTCCAGTATTAGATTCCGACGCTTCACTTCAGGTCTACTGTATCCCTTGGACCTTCGTATTGACGATGAAACACTGATATTGCATCCAAATTTAATACAAAAGGCACAATGCCGACTTAAGTACAAGAGGACTGACACTCTAACTTTCTATGATTTGAACCTCTCCTGTGAGTCCAGTTTTAGATTCCGATGCTTCACATTAGGTTTACTGTATCTCTCATACCTTCTTATTGATGATGAAACACAGAAAATACATCCGAATTCAATACAAAAGCACAATACCGACTTAAGTACAAGAGGACTGACACTCTAACTCTCTATGATTTGAACCTATCCTGTGGGTCCAGTTTTAGATTCCGATGCTTCACGTCAGGTTTACTGTATCCCTTGGACCTTCTTATTGACGATGAAACACAGATATTGCAACCGATTTTAATACAAAAGGCACAATACCGACTTAAGTACAAGAGGACTGACACTCTAACTCTCTATGATTTGATCCTCTCCTGTGAGTCCAGTTTTAGATTCCGATGCTTCACTTCAGGTTTACTGTACCCCTTGGACCTTCTTATTGACGATGAAAGACAGAAATTGAATCCGAATTTAATACAAAAGGCACAATGCGACTTAAGTACAAGAGGACTGACACACTAACTTTCTATGATTTGAACCACTCCTGCGAGTCCAGTTTAAGATTCCGATACATCACTTCAGGTTTACTGTATCCCTTGGACCTTCTTATTGACGATGAAACACAGAAATTGCATCCGAATTTAATACAAAAGGCACAATGGCGACTTATGTACAAGAGGACTGACACTTTAACTCTCTATGATTTGAACGTCACCTGTGAGTCCAGTTTTAGATTCCGATGCTTCACTTCAGGTTTACTGTATCCCTTGGACCTTCTCATTGACGATGAAACACAGAAATTGCACACGAATTTAATACAAAAGGCACAATGCCGACTTAAGTACAAGAGGACTGACACCCTAACTTTCTATGATTTGAACCACTCCTGTGAGTCCAGTTTTAGATTCCGACGCTTCACTTCTGGTTTACTGTATCCCTTGGACCTTCTAATCGACGATGAAACACAGAAAATGCATCCGAAATTAATACAAAAGGCACAATGCCGACTTAAGAAGAAGTGGACAGACACTCAAACTTTCGATGATTTGAACCTCTCCTGTGAGTCCAGTTTTAGATTCCGTTGCTTCACATCAGGTTTACTGTATCCCTTGGACCTTCTCATTGATGATGAAACACAGAAATTACATCCGAATTCAATACTAAAGGCTCAATACCGACTTAAGTACAAGAGGACTGATACTCTAACCCTCTATGATTTGAACCTCTCCTGTGAGTCCAGTTTCAGATTCCGATCCTTCACTTCAGGTTTACTGTATCCCTTGGACCTTCTTATTGACGATGAAACTCAGAAATTGCATCCGAATTTAATACAAAATGCACAATGCCGACCTTAGTACAAGAGGACTGACACTCTAACTTTATATGATTTGAACCTCTCCGGTGAGCCCAGTTTTAGATTCCGATGCTTCACATCATGTTTACTGTATCCCTTGGGCCTTCTTATTCACGATGAAACAGAGAAATTGCTTCCAAATTAAATACAAAAGGCACAATGCCGACTTAAGTACAAGAGGACTGACACTCTAACTTTCTTTGATTTGAACCTCTCCTGTGAGTCCAGTTTTAGATTCAGATGCTTCACTTCAGGTTTACTGTATCCCATGGACCTTCTTATTGACGATGAAACACAGAAATTGCATCCGAATTTAATACAAAAGGCACTATGCCGACTTAAGTACAAGAGGACTGACACTCTAACTTTCTATGATTTCAACGTCTCCTGTGAGTCCAGTTTTGGATTCCGATGCTTCACATCAGGTTTACTGTATCTCTCGGACCTTCTTATTGATGATGGAACACAGAAAATACGTCCGAATTCAATACAAAAACACAATACCGACTTAAGTACAATAGGACTGACACTCTAACTCTCTATGATTGGAACCTCTCCTGTGAGTCCAGTATTAGATGCCGACGCTTCACTTCAGGTCTACTGTATCCCTTGGACCTTCTTATTGACGATGAAACACAGAAATTGCATCCAAATTTAATACAAAAGGCACAATGCCGACTTAAGTACAAGAGGACTGACACTCTAACTTTCTATGATTTGAGCTTCTCCTGTGAGTCCAGTTTTAGATTCCGATGCTTCACATCAGGTTTACTGTATCTCTCATACCTTCTTATTGATGGTGAAACACAGAAAATACATCCGAATTCAATACAAAAGCACAATACCGACTTAAGTACAAGATGACTGACACTCTAACTTTCTATGATTTGAACCAGTCCTGTGAGGCCAGTTTTAGATTCCGATGTTTCAATTCAGGTTTATTGTAGGCCTTGGACCCTCTTATTGACGATGAAACACAGAAATTGCATCCGAATTTAATCCAAAAGGCACAATGCCGACTTAAGCACAAGTGGACTGACTGTCTAATTTTCTATGATTTGAACCTCTCCTGTGAGTCCAGTTTTAGATTCCGATGCTTCACTTTAGGTTTACTGTATCCCTTGGACCTTCTTATTGACGATGAAACACAGAAATTGCATCCGAATTTAATACAAAAGGCACAATGCCGCCTTAAGTACAAGAGGACTGACACTCCAACTTTCTACGATTTGAACCTCTCCTGTGAGTCCAGTTTCAGATTCCGATGCTTCACATCAGGTTTACTGTATCTCATGGACCTTCATGTCATTGATGAAACTCAGAAATTACATCCGATTTCAATACAAAAGGCACAATACCTACTTAAGTACAAGAGGTCTGACACTCTAACTCTCTATGATTTGAAGCTCTCCTGTGAGTCTAGTATTAGATTCCGACGCTTCACTGCAGGTTTACTGTATCCCTTGGACCCTCTTATTGACGATGAAACACAGAAATTGCATCCAAATTTAATACAAAAGGCACAATGCCGACTTAAGTACATGAGGACTGACACTCTAACTTTCGATGATTTGAAACTCTCCTGCGAGTCCATTTTTAGATTCCGATGCTGCAATTCAGGTTTACTGTATCCCTTGGACTTTCTTATTGACGATGAAACACAGAAATTGCATCCGAATTTAATACAAAAGGCACAATGCCGACTTAAGTACAAGAGGACTGACACTCTAAGTTTCGATGATTTGAACCTCTCCTGTGAGTCCAGTTTTAGATTCCGATGCTTCACTTCAGGTTTACTGTATCCTTGGACCTTCTTATTGACGATGAAACACAGAAATTGCATCCGAATTTAATACAAATGGCACAATGCCGACTTAAGTACAAGAGGACTGACACTCTAACTTTCTATGATTTGAACCACTCCTGTGAGTCCAGTTTAAGATTCCGATGCTTCACTTCCGGTTTACTGTATCCCTTAGACCTTCTTATTGACGATGAAACACAGAAATTGCATCCGAATTTAATACAAAAGGCACAATGCCGACGTAAGTACAAGAGGACTGAACCTCTATCTCTCTATGATTTGATGCTCTCCTGTGAGTCTAGTATTAGATTCCGACGCTTCACTGCAGGTTTACTGTATCCCTTGGACCTTCTTATTGACGATGAAACACAGAAATTGCATCCAAATTTAATACAAAAGGCACAATGCCGACTTAAGTACATGAGGACTGACACTCTAATTCTCGATGATTTGAAACTCTCCTGCGAGTCCATTTTTAGATTCCGATGCTGCAATTCAGGTTTACTGTATCCCTTGGACTTTCTTATTGACGATGAAACACAGAAATTGCATCCGAATTTAATACAAAAGGCACAATGCCGACTTAAGTACAAGAGGACTGACACTCTAAGTTTCGATGATTTGAACCTCTCCTGTGAGTCCAGATTTAGATTCCGATGCTTCACTTCAAGTTTACTGTATCCTTGGACCTTCTTATTGACGATGAAACACAGAAATTGCATCCAAATTTAATACAAAAGGCACAATGCCGACTTAAGTACATGAGGACTGACACTCTAACTTTCGATGATTTGAAACTCTCCTGCGAGTCCATTTTTAGATTCCGATGCTGCAATTCAGGTTTGCTGTATCCCTTGGACCTTCTTATTGAAGATGAAACACAGAAATTACATCCAAATTTAATACAAAAGGCACAATGCCGATTTAAGATCAAGAGGACTGACACTCTAACTCTCTATGTTTTGAACCTCTCCTGTGAGTCCAGATTTAGATTCCGATGCTTCACTTCAGGTTTACCGTTTCCCTTGGACCTTCTTATTGACGATGAAACACAGAAATTGCATCCGAATTTAATACAAAAGCCACAATGCCGTCTTAAGTACAAGAGGACTGACACACTAACTTTCTATGATTTTAACCACTCCTGTGAGTCTAGTTTAGGATTCCAATGCTTCACTTCAGTTTTACTGTATCCCTTGGACCTTCTTATTGACGATGAAACACAGAAATTGCATCCGAATTTAATACAAAAGGCACAATGCCGACTTAAGCACAAGAAGACGGACTCTCTAACTCTCTATGGTTTGAACCTATCCTGTGAGTCCAGTTTTAGATTCTGATGCTTCACTTCAGGTCTCCTGTATCCCTTGGACCTTCTTATTGACGGTGAAACACAGAAATTGCATCCGAATTTAATACAAAAGGAACAATGCCGACTTAAGTACAAGAAGACTGACACTCTTAATCACTATGATTTGAACGTCTCCTGTGAGTCCAGTTTTAGATTCCGATGCTTCACGTCAGGTTTACTGTATCCCTTGGACCTTCCTATTGACGATGAAACACAGAAATTGCAACCGATTTTAATACAAAACGCACAATACCGACTTAAGTACAAGAGGACTGACACTCTAACTCTCTATGATTTGATCCTCTCCTGTGAGTACAGTTTTAGATTCCGATGCTTCACTTCAGGTTTACTGTACCCCTTGGACCTTCTTATTGACGATGAAACACAGAAATTGAATCCGAATTTAATACAAAAGGCACAATGCGACTTAAGTACAAGAGGACTGACACTCTATCTTTCTATGATTTGAACCACTCCTGTGAGTCCAGTTTAAGATTCCGATACATCACTTCAGGTTTACTGTATCCCTTGGACCTTCTTATTGACGATGAAACACAGAAATTGCATCCGAATTTAATACAAAAGGCACAATGGCGACTTATGTAAAAGAGGACTGACACTTTAACTCTCTATGATTTGAACGTCACCTGTGAGTCCAGTTTTAGATACCGATGCTTCACTTCAGGTTTACTGTATCCCTTTGACCTTCTCACTGACGATGAAACACAGAAATTGCACACGAATTTAATACAAAAGGCACAATGCCGACTTAAGTACAAGAGGAATGACACCCTAACTTTCTATAATTTGAACCACTCCTGTGAGTCCAGTTTTAGATTCCGATGCTTCACTTCTGGTTTACTGTATCCCTTGGACCTTCTTATCGACGATGAAACACAGAAAATGCATCCAAAATTAATACAAAAGGCACAATGCCGACTTCAGAAGAAGAGGACAGACACTCTAACTTTCGATGATTTGAACCTCTCCTGTGAGTCCAGTTTTAGATTCCGTTGCTTCACATCAGGTTTACTGTAACCCTTGGACCTTCTTATTGAAGATGAAACACAGAAATTGCATCCAAATTTAATACAAAAGGCACAATGCTGACATAAGTAGAAGAGGACTGACACTCTAACTTTCTATGACTTGAACATCTCCTGTGAGTCCACTTTTAGATTCCGATGCTTCACTTCAGGTTTACTGTACCCCTTGGACCTTCTTACTGACGATGAAACACAGAAATGGAATCCGAATTTAATACAAAAGGCACAATGCGACTTAAGTACAAGAGGACTGACACTCTAACTTTCTATGATTTGAACTACTCCTGTGGGTCCAGTTTAAGATTCCGATACATCACTTCAGGTTTACTGTATCCCTTGGACCTTCTTATTGACGATGAAACATAGAAATTGCATCTGAATTTAATACAAAAGGCACAATGGCGACTTATGTACAAGAGGACTGACACTTTAACTCTCAATGATTTGAACGTCACCTGTGAGTCCAGTTTTAGATTCCGATGCTTCACTTCAGGTTTACTGTATCCTTGGACCTTCTTATTGACGATGAAACACAGAAATTGCATCCGAATTTAATACAAATGGCACAATGCCGACTTAAGTACAAGAGGACTGACACTCTTACTTTCTATGATTTGAACCACTCCTGTGAGTCCAGTTTAAGATTCCGATGCTTCACTTCAGGTTTACTGTATCCCTTAGACCTTCTTATTGACGATGAAACACAGAAATTGCATCCGAATTTAATACAAAAGGCACAATGCCGACGTAAGTACAAGAGGACTGAACCTCTATCTCTCTATGATTTGAAGCTCTCCTGTGAGTCTAGTATTAGATTCCGACGCTTCACTGCAGGTTTACTGTATCCCTTGGACCTTCTTATTGACGATGAAACACAGAAATTGCAACCGATTTTAATACAAAAGGCACAATACCGACTTAAGTACAAGAGGACTGACACTCTAACTCTCTATGATTTGATCCTCTCCTGTGAGTACAGTTTTAGATTCCGATGCTTCACTTCAGGTTTACTGTACCCCTTGGACTTTCTTATTGACGATGAAACACAGAAATTGCATCCGAATTTAATACAAAAGGCACAATGCCGACTTAAGTACAAGAGGACTGACACTCTAATTTTCGATGATTTGAACCTCTCCTGTGAGTCCAGTTTTAGATTCCGATGCTTCACTTCAGGTTTACTGTATCCTTGGACCTTCTTATTGACGATGAAACACAGAAATTGCATCCGAATTTAATACAAATGGCACAATGCCGACTTAAGTACAAGAGGACTGACACTCTAACTTTCTATGATTTGAACCACTCCTGTGAGTCCAGTTTAAGATTCTGATGCTTCACTTCAGGTTTACTGTATCCCTTAGACCTTCTTATTGACGATGAAACACAGAAATTGCATCCGAATTTAATACAAAAGGCACAATGCCGACGTAAGTACAAGAGGACTGAACCTCTATCTCTCTATGATTTGATGCTCTCCTGTGAGTCTAGTATTAGATTGCGACGCTTCACTGCAGGTTTACTGTATCCCTTGGACCTTCTTATTGACGATGAAACACAGAAATTGCATCCAAATTTAATACAAAAGGCACAATGCCGACTTAAGTACATGAGGACTGACACTCTAATTTTCGATGATTTGAAACTCTCCTGCGAGTCCATTTTTAGATTCCGATGCTGCAATTCAGGTTTACTGTATCCCTTGGACTTTCTTATTGACGATGAAACACAGAAATTGCATCCGAATTTAATACAAAAGGCACAATGCCGACTTAAGTACAAGAGGACTGACACTCTAAGTTTCGATGATTTGAACCTCTCCTGTGTGTCCAGATTTAGATTCCGATGCTTCACTTCGAGTTTACTGTATCCTTGGACCTTCTTATTGACGATGAAACACAGAAATTGCATCCGAATTTAATACAAAAGGCACAATGCCGACTTAAGCACAAGAAGACGGACTCTCTAACTCTCTATGGTTTGAACCTATCCTGTGAGTCCAGTTTTAGATTCTGATGCTTCACTTCAGGTCTCCTGTATCCCTTGGACCTTCTTATTGACGGTGAAACACAGAAATTGCATCCGAATTTAATACAAAAGGAACAATGCCGACTTAAGTACAAGAAGACTGACACTCTTAATCACTATGATTTGAACCTCTCCTGTGAGTCCAGTTTTAGATTCCGATGCTTCACGTCAGGTTTACTGTATCCCTTGGACCTTCTTATTGACGATGAAACACAGAAATTGCAACCGATTTCAATACAAAAGGCACAATACCGACTTAAGTACAAGAGGACTGACACTCTAACTCTCTATGATTTGATCCTCTCCTGTGAGTACAGTTTTAGATTCCGATGCTTCACTTCAGGTTTACTGTACCCCTTGGACCTTCTTATTGACGATGAAACACAGAAATTGAATCCGAATTTAATACAAAAGGCACAATGCGACTTAAGTACAAGAGGACTGACACTCTATCTTTCTATGATTAGAACCACTCCTGTGAGTCCAGTTTAAGATTCCGATACATCACTTCAGGTTTACTGTATCCCTTGGACCTTCTTATTGACGATGAAACACAGAAATTGCATCCGAATTCAATACAAAAGGCACAATGGCGACTTATGTACAAGAGGACTGACACTTTAACTCTCTATGATTTGAACGTCACCTGTGAGTCCAGTTTTAGATACCGATGCTTCACTTCAGGTTTACTGTATCCCTTTGACCTTCTCACTGACGATGAAACACAGAAATTGCACACGAATTTAATACAAAAGGCACAATGCCGACTTAAGTACAAGAGGACTGACACCCTAAATTTCTATAATTTGAACCACTCCTGTGAGTCCAGTTTTAGATTCCGATGCTTCACTTCAGGTTTACTGTATCCCTTGGACCTTCTTATCGACGATGAAACACAGAAAATGCATCCGAAATTAATACAAAAGGCACAATGCCGACTTAAGAAGAAGAGGACAGACACTCTAACTTTCGATGATTTGAACCTCTCCTGTGAGTCCAGTTTTAGATTCCGTTGCTTCACATCAGGTTTACTGTAACCCTTGGACCTTCTTATTGAAGATGAAACACAGAAATTGCATCCAAATTTAATACAAAAGGCACAATGCTGACATAAGTAGAAGAGGACTGACACTCTAACTTTCTATGACTTGAACATCTCCTGTGAGTCCACTTTTAGATTCCGATGCTTCACTTCAGGTTAACTGTACCCCTTGGACCTTCTTACTGACGATGAAACACAGAAATTGAATCCGAATTTAATACAAAAGGCACAATGCGACTTAAGTACAAGAGGACTGACACTCTAACTTTCTATGATTTGAACCACTCCTGTGGGTCCAGTTTAAGATTCCGATACATCACTTCAGGTTTACTGTATCCCTTGGACCTTCTTATTGACGATGAAACACAGAAATCGCATCTGAATTTAATACAAAAGGCACAATGGCGACTTATGTACAAGAGGACTGACACTTTAACTCTCAATGATTTGAACGTCACCTGTGAGTCCAGTTTTAGATTCCGATGCTTCACTTCAGGTTTACTGTATCCTTGGACCTTCTTATTGACGATGAAACACAGAAATTGCATCCGAATTTAATACAAATGGCACAATGCCGACTTAAGTACAAGAGGACTGACACTCTAACTTTCTATGATTTGAACCACTCCTGTGAGTCCAGTTTAAGATTCCGATGCTTCACTTCAGGTTTACTGTATCCCTTAGACCTTCTTATTGACGATGAAACACAGAAATTGCATCCGAATTTAATACAAAAGGCACAATGCCGACGTAAGTACAAGAGGACTGAACCTCTATCTCTCTATGATTTGATGCTCTCCTGTGAGTCTAGTATTAGATTCCGACGCTTCACTGCAGGTTTACTGTATCCCTTGGACCTTCTTATTGACGATGAAACACAGAAATTGCAACCGATTTTAATACAAAAGGCACAATACCGACTTAAGTACAAGAGGACTGACACTCTAACTCTCTATGATTTGATCCTCTCCTGTGAGTACAGTTTTAGATTCCGATGCTTCACTTCAGGTTTACTGTATCCCTTAGACCTTCTTATTGACGATGAAACACAGAAATTGCATCCGAATTTAATACAAAAGGCACAATGCCGACGTAAGTACAAGAGGACTGAACCTCTATCTCTCTATGATTTGATGCTCTCCTGTGAGTCTAGTATTAGATTCCGACGCTTCACTGCAGGTTTACTGTATCCCTTGGACCTTCTTATTGACGATGAAACACAGAAATTGCATCCAAATTTAATACAAAAGGCACAATGCCGACTTAAGTACATGAGGACTGACACTCTAACTTTCGATGATTTGAAACTCTCCTGCGAGTCCATTTTTAGATTCCGATGCTGCAATTCAGGTTTGCTGTATCCCTTGGACCTTCTTACTGAAGATGAAACACAGAAATTACATCCAAATTTAATACAAAAGGCACAATGCCGATTTAAGGTCAAGAGGACTGACACTCTAACTCTCTATGATTTGAACCTCTCCTGTGAGTCCAGATTTAGATTCCGATGCTTCACTTCAGGTTTACTGTTTCCCTTGGACCTTCTTATTGACGATGAAACACAGAAATTGCATCCGAATTTAATACAAAAGCCACAATGCCGTCTTAAGTACAAGAGGACTGACACAATAACTTTCTATGATTTTAACCACTCCTGTGAGTCTAGTTTAGGATTCCAATGCTTCACTTCAGTTTTACTGTATCCCTTGGACCTTCTTATTGACGATGAAACACAGAAATTGCATCCGAATTTAATACAAAAGGCACAATGCCGACTTAAGCACAAGAAGACGGACTCTCTAACTCTCTATGGTTTGAACCTATCCTGTGAGTGCAGTTTTAGATTCTGATGCTTCACTTCAGGTCTCCTGTATCCCTTGGACCTTCGTATTGACGGTGAAACACAGAAATTGCATCCGAATTTAATACAAAAGGAACAATGCCGACTTAAGTACAAGAAGACTGACACTCTTAATCACTATGATTTGAACCTCTCCTGTGAGTCCAGTTTTAGATTCCGATGCTTCACGTCAGGTTTACTGTATCCCTTGGACCTTCTTATTGACGATGAAACACAGAAATTGCAACCGATTTTAATACAAAAGGCACAATACCGACTTAAGTACAAGAGGACTGACACTCTAACTCTCTATGATTTGATCCTCTCCTGTGAGTACAGTTTTAGATTCCGATGCTTCACTTCAGGTTTACTGTACCCCTTGGACCTTCTTATTGACGATGAAACACAGAAATTGAATCCGAATTTAATACAAAAGGCACAATGCGACTTAAGTACAAGAGGACTGACACTCTATCTTTCTATGATTTGAACCACTCCTGTGAGTCCAGTTTAAGATTCCGATACATCACTTCAGGTTTACTGTATCCCTTGGACCTTCTTATTGACGATGAAACACAGAAATTGCATCCGAATTTAATACAAAAGGCACAATGGCGACTTATGTACAAGAGGACTGACACTTTAACTCTCTATGATTTGAACGTCACCTGTGAGTCCAGTTTTAGATACCGATGCTTCACTTCAGGTTTACTGTATCCCTTTGACCTTCTCACTGACGATGAAACACAGAAATTGCACACGAATTTAATACAAAAGGCACAATGCCGACTTGAGTACAAGAGGACTGACACCCTAACTTTCTATAATTTGAACCACTCCTGTGAGTCCAGTTTTAGATTCCGATGCTTCACTTCTGGTTTACTGTATCCCTTGGACCTTCTTATCGACGATGAAACACAGAAAATGCATCCGAAATTAATACAAAAGGCACAATGCCGACTTAAGAAGAAGAGGACCGACACTCTAACTTTCGATGATTTGAACCTCTCCTGTGAGTCCAGTTTTAGATTCCGTTGCTTCACATCAGGTTTACTGTAACCCTTGGACCTTCTTATTGAAGATGAAACACAGAAATTGCATCCAAATTTAATACAAAAGGCACAATGCTGACATAAGTAGAAGAGGACTGACACTCTAACTTTCTATGACTTGAACATCTCCTGTGAGTCCACTTTTAGATTCCGATGCTTCACTTCAGGTTTACTGTACCTCTTGGACCTTCTTACTGACGATGAAACACAGAAATTGAATCCGAATTTAATACAAAAGGCACAATGCGACTTAAGTACAAGAGGACTGACACTCTAACTTTCTATGATTTGAACCACTCCTGTGGGTCCAGTTTAAGATTCCGATACATCACTTCAGGTTTACTGTATCCCTTGGACCTTCTTATTGACGATGAAACACGGAAATTGCATCTGAATTTAATACAAAAGGCACAATGGCGACTTATGTACAAGAGGACTGACACTTTAACTCTCAATGATTTGAACGTCACCTGTGAGTCCAGTTTTAGATTCCGATGCTTCACTTCAGGTTTACTGTATCCTTGGACCTTCTTATTGAAGATGAAACACAGAAATTGCATCCGAATTTAATACAAATGGCACAATGCCGACTTAAGTACAAGAGGACTGACACTCTAACTTTCTATGATTTGAACCACTCCTGTGAGTCCAGTTTAAGATTCCGATGCTTCACTTCAGGTTTACTGTATCCCTTAGACCTTCTTATTGACGATGAAACACAGAAATTGCATCCGAATTTAATACAAAAGGCACAATGCCGACGTAAGTACAAGAGGACTGAACCTCTATCTCTCTATGATTTGATGCTCTCCTGTGAGTCTAGTATTAGATTCCGACGCTTCACTGCAGGTATACTGTATCCCTTGGACCTTCTTATTGACGATGAAACACAGAAATTGCATCCAAATTTAATACAAAAGGCACAATGCCGACTTAAGTACATGAGGACTGACACTCTAATTTTCGATGATTTGAAACTCTCCTGCGAGTCCATTTTTAGATTCCGATGCTGCAATTCAGGTTTACTGTATCCCTTGGACTTTCTTATTGACGATGAAACACAGAAATTGCATCCGAATTTAATACAAAAGGCACAATGCCGACTTAAGTACAAGAGGACTGACACTATAAGTTTCGATGATTTGAACTTCTCCTGTGAGTCCAGATTTAGATTCCGATGCTTCACGTCAAGTTTACTGTATCCTTGGACCTTCTTATTGACGATGAAACACAGAAATTGCATCCAAATTTAATACAAAAGGCACAATGCCGACTTAAGTACATGAGGACTGACACTCTAACTTTCGATGATTTGAAACCCTCCTGCGAGTCCATTTTTAGATTCCGATGCTGCAATTCAGGTTTGCTGTATCCCTTGGACCTTCTTATTGAAGATGAAACACAGAAATTACATCCAAATTTAATACAAAAGGCACAATGCCGATTTAAGATCAAGAGGACTGACACTCTAACTCTCTATGATTTGAACCTCTCCTGTGAGTCCAGATTTAGATTCCGATGCTTCACTTCAGGTTTACTGTTTCCCTTGGACCTTCTTATTGACGATGAAACACAGAAATTGAATCCGAATTTAATACAAAAGCCACAATGCCGTCTTAAGTACAAGAGGACTGACACACTAACTTTCTATGATTTTAACCACTCCTGTGAGTCTAGTTTAGGATTCCAATGCTTCACTTCAGTTTTACTGTATCCCTTGGACCTTCTTATTGACGATGAAACACAGAAATTGCATCCGAATTTAATACAAAAGGCACAATGCCGACTTAAGCACAAGAAGACGGACTCTCTAACTCTCTATGGTTTGAACCTATCCTGTGAGTCCAGTTTTAGATTCTGATGCTTCACTTCAGGTCTCCTGTATCCCTTGGACCTTCTTATTGACGGTGAAACACAGAAATTGCATCCGAATTTAATACAAAAGGAACAATGCCGACTTAAGTACAAGAAGACTGACACTCTTAATCACTATGATTTGAACCTCTCCTGTGAGTCCAGTTTTAGATTCCGATGCTTCACGTCAGGTTTACTGTATCCCTTGGACCTTCTTATTGACGATGAAACACAGAAATTGCAACCGATTTTAATACAAAAGGCACAATACCGACTTAAGTACAAGAGGACTGACACTCTAACTCTCTATGATTTGATCCTCTCCTGTGAGTACAGTTTGAGATTCCGATGCTTCACTTCAGGTTTACTGTACCCCTTGGACCTTCTTATTGACGATGAAACACAGAAATTGAATCCGAATTTAATACAAAAGGCACAATGCGACTTAAGTACAAGAGGACTGACACTCTATCTTTCTATGATTTGAACCACTCCTGTGAGTCCAGTTTAAGATTCCGATACATCACTTCAGGTTTACTGTATCCCTTGGACCTTCTTATTGACGATGAAACACAGAAATTGCATCCGAATTTAATACAAAAGGCACAATGGCGACTTATGTACAAGAGGACTGACACTTTAACTCTCTATGATTTGAACGTCACCTGTGAGTCCAGTTTTAGATTCCGATGCTTCACTTCAGGTTTACTGTATCCCTTGGACCTTCTCATTGACGATGAAACACAGAAATTGCACACGAATTTAATACAAAAGGCACAATGCCGACTTAAGTACAAGAGGACTGACACCCTAACTTTCTATAATTTGAACCACTCATGTGAGTCCAGTTTTAGATTCCGATGCTTCACTTCTGGTTTACTGTATCCCTTGGACCTTCTTATCGACGATGAAACACAGAAAATGCATCCGAAATTAATACAAAAGGCACAATGCCGACTTAAGAAGAAGAGGACAGACACTCTAACTTTCGATGATTTGAACCTCTCCTGTGAGTCCAGTTTTAGATTCCGTTGCTTCACATCAGGTTTACTGTAACCCTTGGACCTTCTTATTGAAGATGAAACACAGAAATTGCATCCATATTTAATACAAAAGGCACAATGCTGACATAAGTAGAAGAGGACTGACACTCTAACTTTCTATGACTTGAACATCTCCTGTGAGTCCACTTTTAGATTCCGATGATTCACTTCAGGTTTACTGTACCCCTTGGACCTTCTTACTGACGATGAAACACAGAAATTGCATCCGAATTTAATGCAAACGGCACTATGCCGACTTAAGTACAAGAGGACTGACACTCTAACTTTCTATGATTTCAACCTCTCCTGTGAGTCCAGTTTTGGATTCCGATGCTTCACATCAGGTTTACTCTATCTCTCAGACCTTCTTATTGATGATGGAACACAGAAAATACGTCCGAATTCAATACAAAAGCACAATACCGACCTAAGTACAATAGGACTGACACTCTAACTTTCTATGATTGGAACCTCTCCTGTGAGTCCAGTATTAGATTCCGACGCTTCACTTCAGGTCTACTGTATCCCTTGGACCTTCTTATTGACGATGAAACACAGAAATTGCATCCAAATTTAATACAAAAGGCACAATGCCGACTTAAGTACAAGAGGACTGACACTCTAACTTTCTATGATTTGAACCTCTCCTGTGAGTCCAGTTTTAGATTCCGATGCTTCACATCAGGTTTACTGTATCTCTCATACCTTCTTATTGATGATGAAACACAGAAAATACATCCGAATTCAATACAAAAGCACAATACCGACTTAAGTACAAGAGGACTGACACTCTAACTCTCTATGATTTGAACCTCTCCTGTGAGTCCAGTTTCAGATTACGATGCTTCACTTCAGGTTTACTGTATCCCTTGGACCTTCTTATTGACGATGAAACACAGAAATTGCATCTGAATTTAATACAAAAGGCACAATGCCGACTTAAGTACAAGAGGACTAACACTCTAACTTTCTATGATTTGAACCACTCCTGTGAGGCCAGTTTTAGATTCCGATGTTTCAATTCAGGTTTATTGTAGGCCTTGGACCCTCTTATTGACGATGAAACACAGAAATTGCATCCGAATTTAATCCAAAAGGCACAATGCCGACTTAAGTACAAGTGGACTGACTCTCTAACTTTCTATTATTTGAACCTCTCCTGTGAGTCCAGTTTTAGATTCCGATGCTTCACTTTAGGTTTACTGTATACCTTGGACCTTCTTATTGACGATGAAACACAGAAATAGCATCCGAATTTAATACAAAAGGCACAATGCCGCCTTAAGTACAAGAGGACTGACACTCTAACTTTCTACGATTTGAACCTCTCCTGTGAGTCCAGTTTCAGATTCCGATGCTTCACATCAGGTTTACTGTATCTCTTGGACCTTCATGTCATTGATGAAACTCAGAAATTACATCCGAATTCAATACAAAAGGCACAATACCTACTTAAGTACAAGAGGACTGACACTCTAACTCTCTATGATTTGAAGCTCTCCTGTGAGTCTAGTATTAGATTCCGACGCTTCACTGCAGGTTTACTGTATCCCTTGGACCTTCGTATTGACGATGAAACACAGAAATTGCATCCAAATTTAATACAAAAGGCACAATGCCGACTTAAGTACATGAGGACTGACACTCTAACTTTCGATGATTTGAAACTCTCCTGCGAGTCCATTTTTAGATTCCGATGCTGCAATTCAGGTTTACTGTATCCCTAGGACTTTCTTATTGACGATGAAACACAGAAATTGCATCCGAATTTAGTACAAAAGGCACAATGCCGACTTAAGTACAAGAGGACTGACACTCTAAGTTTCGATGATTTGAACCTCTCCTGTGAGTCCAGTTTTAGATTCCGTTGCTTCACATCAGGTTTACTGTAACCCTTGGACCTTCTTATTGAAGATGAAACACAGAAATTGCATCCATATTTAATACAAAAGGCACAATGCTGACATAAGTAGAAGAGGACTGACACTCTAACTTTCTATGACTTGAACATCTCCTGTGAGTCCACTTTTAGATTCCGATGGTTCACATCATGTTTACTGTATCCCTTGGGCCTTGTTATTCACGATGAAACAGAGAAATTGCTTCCAAATTAAATACAAAAGGCACAATGCCGACTTAAGTACAAGAGGACTGACACTCTTACTTTCTATGATTTGAACCTCTCCTGTGAGTCCAGTTTTAGATTCAGATGCTTCACTTCAGGTTTACTGTATCCCATGGACCTTATTATTGACGATGAAACACAGAAATTGGATCCGAATTTAATGCAAACGGCACTATGCCGACTTAAGTACAAGAGGACTGACACTCTAACTTTCTATGATTTCAACCTCTCCTGTGAGTCCAGTTTTGGATTCCGATGCTTCACATCAGGTTTACTGTATCTCTCAGACCTTCTTATTGATGATGGAACACAGAAAATACGTCCGAATTCAATACAAAAGCACAATACCGACCTAAGTACAATAGGACTGACACTCTAACTTTCTACGATTGGAACCTCTCCTGTGAGTCCAGTATTAGATTCCGACGCTTCACTTCAGGTCTACTGTATCCCTTGGACCTTCTTATTGACGATGAAACACAGAAATTGCATCCAAATTTAATACAAAAGGCACAATGCCGACTTAAGTACAAGAGGACTGACACTCTAACTTTCTATGATTTGAACCTCTCCTGTGAGTCCAGTTTTAGATTCCGATGCTTCACATCAGGTTTACTGTATCTCTCATACCTTCTTATTGATGATGAAACACAGAAAATACATCCGAATTCAATACAAAAGCACAATACCGACTTAAGTACAAGAGGACTGACACTCTAACTCTCTATGATTTGAACCTCTCCTGTGAGTCCAGTTTCAGATTACGATGCTTCACTTCAGGTTTACTGTATCCCTTGGACCTTCTTATTGACGATGAAACACAGAAATTGCATCTGAATTTAATACAAAAGGCACAATGCCGACTTAAGTACAAGAGGACTAACACTCTAACTTTCTATGATTTGAACCACTCCTGTGAGGCCAGTTTTAGATTCCGATGTTTCAATTCAGGTTTATTGTAGGCCTTGGACCCTCTTATTGACGATGAAACACAGAAATTGCATCCGAATTTAATCCAAAAGGCACAATGCCGACTTAAGTACAAGTGGACTGACTCTCTAACTTTCTATTATTTGAACCTCTCCTGTGAGTACAGTTTTAGATTCCGATGCTTCACTTTAGGTTTACTGTATACCTTGGACCTTCTTATTGACGATGAAACACAGAAATAGCATCCGAATTTAATACAAAAGGCACAATGCCGCCTTAAGTACAAGAGGACTGACACTCTAACTTTCTACGATTTGAACCTCTCCTGTGAGTCCAGTTTCAGATTCCGATGCTGCAATTCAGGTTTACTGTATCCCTAGGACTTTCTTATTGACGATGAAACACAGAAATTGCATCCGAATTTAGTACAAAAGGCACAATGCCGACTTAAGTACAAGAGGACTGACACTCTAAGTTTCGATGATTTGAACCTCTCCTGTGAGTCCAGTTTTAGATTCCGATGCTTCACTTCAGGTTTACTGTATCCCTTAGACCTTCTTATTGACGATGAAACACAGAAATTGCATCCGAATTTAATACAAAAGGCACAATGCCGACGTAAGTACAAGAGGACTCAACCTCTATCTCTCTATGATTTGATGCTCTCCTGTGAGTCTAGTATTAGATTCCGACGCTTCACTGCAGGTTTACTGTATCCTTGGACCTTCTTATTGACGATGAAACACAGAAATTGCATCCAAATTTAATACAAAAGGCACAATGCCGACTTAAGTACATGAGGACTGACACTCTAACTTTCGATGATTTGAAACTCTCCTGCGAGTCCATTTTTAGATTCTGATGCTGCAATTCAGGTTTGCTGTATCCCTTGGACCTTCTTATTGACGATGAAACACAGAAATTGCATCCGAATTTAATACAAAAGGCACAATGCCGACGTAAGTACAAGAGGACTGAACCTCTAAGTTTCGATGATTTGAACCTCTCCTGTGAGTCCAGTTTTAGATTCCGATGCTTCACTTCAGGATTACAGTATCCTTGGACCTTCTTATTGACGATGAAACACAGAAATTGCTTCCAAATTCAATACAAAAGGCACAATGCCGACTTAAGTACAACAGGAGTGACACTCAAACTTTCGATGATTTGAAACTCTCCTCAGAGTCCAGTTTTAGATTCCGATGCTTCAATTCAGGTTTACTGTATCCCTTGGACCTTCTTATTGGCGATGAAACACAGAAATTGCATCCGAATTTAATACAAAAGGCACAATGCCGACGTAAGTACAAGAGGACTGAACCTGTATCTCTCTATGATTTGAACCTCTCCTGTGAGTCCAGTTTAAGATTCCAATGCTTCACTTCTGTTTTACTGTATCTCTTGGACCTTCTTAACGATGATGAAACACAGACATTACATCCGAATTCAATACAAAAGGCACAATACCGACTTAAGTACAAGAGGACTGACACTCTAACTCTCTATGATTTGAACCTCTCCTGTGACACCAGTATTAGATTCCGATGCTTCACTTCAGGTTTGCTGTATCCCTTGGACCTTCTTATTGACCATGAAACATTGAAATTGCATCCAAATTTAATACAAAAGGCAAAATGCCGACTTAAGTACAAGAGGACTGACACTCTAACTTTCGATGATTTGAACCTCTCCTGTGAGTCCAGTTTTAGATTCCGATGCTTCTATTCAGGTTTACTGTATCCCTTGGACCTTCTTATTGACGATGAAACACAGAAATTGCATCCGAATTTAATACAAAAGGCACAATGCCGACTTAAGTACATGATTACTGACACTCTAAGTTTCGATGATTTGAACCTCTCCTGTGAGTCCTGTTTTAGATTCCAATGCTTCACTTCAGGTTGACTGTATCCTTGGACCTTCTTATTGACGATGAAACACTGAAATTGCATCCGAATTTAATACAAAAGGCACAATACCGACTTAAGTACTAGAGGACTGACACTCTAACTTTCTATGATTTGAGCCACTCCTGTGAGTCCAGTTTAAGATTCCGATGCTTCACTTCAGGTTTACTGCATCCCTTGGACCTTCTTATTGACGATGAAACACATTAATTGTATCCGAATTTAATACAAAAGGCACATTGCCGACGTAAGTACAAGAGGACTGAACCTCTACCTCTCTATGATTTGAACGTCTCCTGTGAGTCCACTTTTAGATTCCGATGCTTCACTTCAGGTTTACTGTATCCCTTGGACCTTCTTATTGATGATGAAACACAGAAATTGCATCCGAATTTAATACAAAAGGCACAATGCCGACTTAAGTACAATAGGACGGACACTCTAAGTTTCGATGATTTGAACTTCTCCTGTGAGTCCAGTTTAAGATTCCGATGATTCAATTGAGGTTTACTGTATCCCTTGGACCTTCTTATTGACGATGAAACACAGAATTTGCATCCGAATTTAATGCAAAAGACACAATGCCGACTTAAGTACAAGAGGACTGACACTCTAACTTTCTATGATTTTAAACACTCCTGTGAGTCCAGTTTAAGATTCCAATGCTTCACTTCAGTTTTACTGTATCCCTTGGATCCTCTTATTGACGATGAAACACATTAATTGCATCCGAAATTAATACAAAAGGCAAAATGCCGACTTAAGTACAAGAGGACTGACACTCTAACTTTCGATGATTTGAACCTCTCCTGTGAGTCCAGTTTTAGATTCCGATGCTTCTATTCAGGTTTACTGTATCCCTTGGACCTTCTTATTGACGATGAAACACAGAAATTGCATCCGAATTTAATACAAAAGGCACAATGCCGACTTAAGTACATGATTACTGACACTCTAAGTTTCGATGATTTGAACCTCTCCTGTGAGTCCTGTTTTAGATTCCAATGCTTCACTTCAGGTTGACTGTATCCTTGGACCTTCTTATTGACGATGAAACACTGAAATTGCATCCGAATTTAATACAAAAGGCACAATACCGACTTAAGTACAAGAGGACTGACACTCTAACTTTCTATGATTTGAGCCACTCCTGTGAGTTCAGTTTAAGATTCCGATGCTTCACTTCAGGTTTACTGTATCCCTTGGACCTTCTTATTGACGATGAAACACATTAATTGTATCCGAATTTAATACAAAAGGCACATTGCCGACGTAAGTACAAGAGGACTGAACCTCTACCTCTCTATGATTTGAACGTCTCCTGTGAGTCCACTTTTAGATTCCGATGCTTCACTTCAGGTTTACTGTATCCCTTGGACCTTCTTATTGATGATGAAACACAGAAATTGCATCTGAATTTAATACAAAAGGCACAATGCCGACTTAAGTACAAGAGGACTAACACTCTAACTTTCTATGATTTGATGCTCTCCTGTGAGTCTAGTATTAGATTCCGACGCTTCACTGCAGGTTTACTGTATCCTTGGACCTTCTTATTGACGATGAAACACAGAAATTGCATCCAAATTTAATACAAAAGGCACAATGCCGACTTAAGTACATGAGGACTGACACTCTAACTTTCGATGATTTGAAACTCTCCTGCGAGTCCATTTTTAGATTCCGATGCTGCAATTCAGGTTTGCTGTATCCCTTGGACCTTCTTATTGACGATGAAACACAGAAATTGCATCCGAATTTAATACAAAAGGCACAATGCCGACGTAAGGACAAGAGGACTGAACCTCTAAGTTTCGATGATTTGAACCTCTCCTGTGAGTCCAGTTTTAGATTCCGATGCTTCACTTCAGGATTACAGTATCCTTGGACCTTCTTATTGACGATGAAACACAGAAATTGCTTCCAAATTCAATACAAAAGGCACAATGCCGACTTAAGTACAACAGGAGTGACACTCAAACTTTCGATGATTTGAAACTCTCCTCAGAGTCCAGTTTTAGATTCCGATGCTTCAATTCAGGTTTACTGTATCCCTTGGACCTTCTTATTGGCGATGAAACACAGAAATTGCATCCGAATTTAATACAAAAGGCACAATGCCGACGTAAGTACAAGAGGACTGAACCTGTATCTCTCTATGATTTGAACCTCTCCTGTGAGTCCAGTTTAAGATTCCAATGCTTCACTTCTGTTTTACTGTATCTCTTGGACCTTCTTAACGATGATGAAACACAGACATTACATCCGAATTCAATACAAAAGGCACAATACCGACTTAAGTACAAGAGGACTGACACTCTAACTCTCTATGATTTGAACCTCTCCTGTGACACCAGTATTAGATTCCGATGCTTCACTTCAGGTTTTCTGTATCCCTTGGACCTTCTTATTGACCATGAAACATTGAAATTGCATCCAAATTTAATACAAAAGGTAAAATGCCGACTTAAGTACAAGAGGACTGACACTCTAACTTTCGATGATTTGAACCTCTCCTGTGAGTCCAGTTTTAGATTCCGATGCTTCTATTCAGGTTTACTGTATCCCTTGGACCTTCTTATTGACGATGAAACACAGAAATTGCAACCGAATTTAATACAAAAGGCACAATGCCGACTTAAGTACATGATTACTGACACTCTAAGTTTCGATGATTTGAACCTCTCCTGTGAGTCCTGTTTTAGATTCCAATGCTTCACTTCAGGTTCACTGTATCCTTGGACCTTCTTATTGACGATGAAACACTGAAATTGCATCCGAATTTAATACAAAAGGCACAATACCGACTTAAGTACAAGAGGACTGACACTCTAACTTTCTATGATTTGAGCCACTCCTGTGAGTCCAGTTTAAGATTCCGATGCTTCACTTCAGGTTTACTGTATCCCTTGGACCTTCTTATTGACGATGAAACACATTAATTGTATCCGAATTTAATACAAAAGGCACATTGCCGACGTAAGTACAAGAGGACTGAACCTCTACCTCTCTATGATTTGAACGTCTCCTGTGAGTCCACTTTTAGATTCCGATGCTTCACTTCAGGTTTACTGTATCCCTTGGACCTTCTTATTGATGATG